>NC_041343.1:10782848-11022848 GCF_004354835.1 Perca flavescens
AGAGACGGGGCTCACGTGTGTGTGCTTTGTATTTTAATATTAAATACAATGTGTGTTTTGTTGTAATTTATTTTTGTTAAAATGGATTTTGATAAAATTTGTATCGAAAAAAAGTATCATTCAGAAACCGGTATCAAATTCAGGGTATTGGCACCAGTATCGGTATTAACATTTTTTAGCGATACCCAGCCCTAAACATGAGGATCCATGAGGGCCCTTACACCATTTAGCAGAGAAAGTCTGTGAGGGCCGATGTTCATGGATAGGACGTGCACACTCAGACTCAGCTGGCCTTGAATATGCACCACTACGTACACTGTGTATATGCCCGTATGCCCACAGGAGTATGTGCATCATTAACTGTCTTAGGGCTGACAGGTCCCCGTTTGTCAGTTTTTGAAAGATTATGCTACGTTTACACGTGGCCGGCTATTTTCATAAACGGACATTTCAACCTCTCCGTTTTCTAAAATAACATTGTGCAAAGCTGTCAGTTTTCAGAAAAGTGTTTGTTTATATGTACCCGTGTATATATGCCGTCAAGAGCATGCCAAACCTGTAGGTGGCAGCGTAACGAGAAGCTCAAGCCCACGTTATCCAATCAGAATCCCGAAAATAGCAACAACAGCAACGAATCACTTCCTCTTTTCTTTCCTCTTTCTCTCTCTCGGCTGCCTAAACCTCCGTTTGTCTCAGTTTACATGCAAACATGCAAACGAAGATTTCAAAAATCTCCACTCTGGCCGGAGGTTTTAGAAAGACTCGTTTTCAGAGGCAAATTCTCCGTTTGCGTTTAAACGAAGGGCACAAATGAAGGGAAATGTCTCAGTTTTTCAAAATAACCATATACGTGTAAACAGGGCATTTGTCTCCCATTGTCAGAGGAGTCAACATCTTTCTGGGATGGGAGAAAAAATGTGCTCTGGTTTATTGCCATTTCTTTAAACCAATCTCTGCAAAATAGCCTCGGGAAGGAACTTGTTTTGGTGGAACATGTATACTACATTCAAAGGTTGTTTAAGTTGTGCAACAGAAAACTCAGATTGGACAGATAGTCTATCTAACTGTCTGGATTTCCCCTGCAGAGATCTGAGAAAAGGTTAACCATAGTCCTCATACATCCACCGGAGTTTAAAATGCCAACACAAAGGAAGCCCAAGGTAACGGATATCCAAACTAAATGAGTGAAATCTGTCGGAATTTCCGTCGGAAACGGAGCAATCCCAGAAGTGGAACGTCGTGGATGTAGACTTATGTAACATTAACTGCCACTCTTATGCATACATTTAAAAAAAAAAAAACACTGCATGCAGCCCACAAGGAGGCATCAGTCAGTCTTTAGGACAACCCTGAGTAGCATATGCAGACAGACACCCACAGCGATAAGGCATGAGCATCTCCAAGCTGCCAGACTGACTGCGCTGGCTGCTATGGTATTAAAAACGTATAGTAATGGTATCTCCCTGTCCATCTTGTGCTCCCCATTTTAAAAACTGTAGTATAATTATCTTCCTGCTCATCTCAGACGGGACCCAGACTGGGCTGACATGAAGCCAGCACATTCACTGGCAAGAACACTGTTTCCTTTTCCTCTAACCCCAAAAGGTGGCAACTAAATCCCTCTTGGTCTTCTTCCACTTTGTGTACAGGGTTGTGCACTTGAGACAGAATAAGGCTGCGTTCACATACACTCAGTAAACAGTAAACATCCCTACCTCTATCGCTGCCACAAGACAGTTTTTATAACACTATTTGGGTTAAAAAACGAATCATAAGCACTGAACTAGCACAGGAGTTTGTGTAAAAGCTGACTGTTTCTTGGTTAAACTTTAACTCTGCCTGCCGGCCTCTCTCAGGGGAACAGCTTGGTGCGTGATGGCTGGAGTACAAGGTGCTAAAAAGAGACCCTGGGTCCATAACTTGGTAGCAATTTGATGAACGTGTGGCTTTGTGTCAAAAGCTGCATTACAGACTTTATATTTAAGTGTATTTTGTGCTCATCTGGTGCATGTTGTTAAATAAATTGTGTGTAATCAAATTAATACAGACACAGAAAACCGGGGGCAAGGTAGCACTCCACTGTGTAGCAGTACTGGTTGGTTTGTGAGTCAGTGTAGCTGTGATATTTATATTCTGCCTTGTAATGTTACTAATGTTTCTAAAATAAAATGTAATCAACAGCTTTACTGGAAATAATAGCACAAGTAACAATTTGAGTTTGAAACCATGACATTTATATTTATTTTTCATTGTGTCCAACTACGGTAGCTTTGAGTGGATACATCTTTTTTTATGGAACAGTACACAATGGAAGCAGTCCAGGGTCTTCTTTCATAGCCTGACCACACCCTAAAGTTAAACTGAAAACAGTGTGAATCTTAACCCAATAAAACACTGCCACAGCAGAGGGAAAAGTCCACCTTTGCATGTGTGATAATAATGCTCTGTTTTTACACATTCACGCCGGTATCCTTCCTCTTATATGTTGTGTGTGACTGAATATGCATAGAGACAATTCCATTATTGGTTCACTTAAAGTAAATGATTGAATCTGAGCTCAGGTTACATGTTGTAGATGCCTTATTTCATATGCTATAGGTTCTTAGTGAAGAACGTTCTGTCATGTACCTGCTGTCAGAGGTACAATGGAGCATAACATGTTTTGCATACAGTACCATGCAGATCCAATTTTTGGGATTAAGTTTTCTAAATGCATGGTCAGATTAATTGTTAAAATGTTTGCCAAATACACACAGCAGTCTACATCCATGACGTTCCACTTCCGGAATCACTCTGGTGCCGCCGGAAACTCCCGCCGGATGCATGTCTTTTCAGCCAATGTCCCTCACCTTCGGCTTTCTTTGTGTTGGTATTCTAAACTCCGGTGGATTTATGAGGACTATGTTTAACTGCTCCTCAGATCTCTGCAGGGTAAATCCAGACAGCTAGCTAGACTATCCGTCCAATCTGAGTTTTCTCTCACGTGACTAAAACAACTTTTGAACGTACACGTGTTCCACCAAAACAAGTTCCTTCTCGAGGCTATTTTGCAGCGGCACCGTGGCTCCGTGCAGAGCTTAGCGCCCCCCAATCTTGGAATGCTGTGTGGACTAGCCAGACCCTCCTTCGCAGTGCTGTGGAGGAAGGTCTGGCAATGCAAGACTAATATAGACTCACAAACCAATCAGTACTGCTACACAGTGGAGTGCTACCTTGCCCCAGGTATCTGTGTCTATATTAGTTTGGGGCAATTTGCACCAGATGAGCACAAAATGCACTTAAATATAATGTCTGTAATGCAGCTTTTGACACAAAGCCACACATTTATGCAATAGCCAATAAATCAAATTGCTACCAAGTTATGAACCTATAGGGTCTCTGGGGCCCCTGGGGGTTTGGGACCTGTACCCAGTTGGCAATCCAGCCTCATGTCATGACTTTATTACAGTGTCATTACAATGCATTTCTTTTGGATGATCTTTTCTGGGCTGCAGACGGTGTAATATAACTTTAAAACACGTTGGGAAACGTTTTGCCAAATCCAACATTTTATTTTGGTAGAAAACATAAAATGGATTTACATGTAAGGACGAGATGGCCATTTTGCACAGTCGCATTGTCGGGACGGATGGCGAGGTCTATACTCCCAGTGTCCAGGTTTCTCTGGTTAGTGCTGGAGTTGTAGGAAGCAGCAGAGCGGCAGTGATCCCTCAGCCACACGTAGTTCAAATGCATCGTCGTCCCTCCATAGTTGAGCACTGGCGATTACATATGCATGAAGTTAATAGCGAGCTTTGCCTCATACGTGTGCTATGTCATGTAGTTTAACTCACCGAGACAGTCTTCAAGTGGCTGAAAAGTTGCTGAAGTCGCAGCACACGCGCGGATCTGCGTCTTCTGTCTCCATGGTAGCCGCGGGTTTCTGACTCCAGGCGACAGCTGAGCCTGTTTTAACGCGGGGCGCAGTATCCTGTTAAACATGGCCAACATTGTCAACACGAAGGTGTGATAATAACAGCATAAAATAAACCCCAAAATTTAAGACAACAACTGCCTTCTTTCCCGAGAAGCCACCGTGCAGTCGCTGAACTGACACGCCTCTTTAGCGCTTTGCTTCTTTAACTCTTGAATCCCACAACATGTCTCAATATGCCGAGATTAATTATTAAACACGGCACGGGTTATCTTGTGATTTGAAAATGTTGCAAAGCTTAACCAGAGTTAATAAAGTGGTGTACCTACACTACCGGGTGGTGTTAGAGATCTATGCGGGTGGTGGAGCAGTTTGGCACATGCGTGGTTCCCTTGATCCCAAAAACCCGGATGTGTGTGTGTGTGTGTGTGTTTCAGAGAGGTGTTGACTCACCTTAAATGATCATTTTGGATATTGTTATTATCAATATTGAGCCTAAAAAATGGTGGAATCACTATCGTCAGTATAAAGCACTACAATCCATATGTGTTCTTCATGCACACTTTCCAGTGAGGAGATGTAATCAGCCAAAATAAGTGAATAAAAAAAAACAACCTGTGTGCATAAGAGGTGTGTTGGGCATTACAGTTGTGCTTTTGGGCTATGGGACTCACAGGTAGGCTCAGTTGGCTCATTCAGTAAAAGAGACCCATAACAGCACTCATTAAACATACAGAAACTGGCTGGGGGCCTAAGGTAAAAGATCCCCCAAACAGATTTAGATTTATTATGCTGTTTAGATAGATATGAAAAATATTGAATTTGTTACTACTCTAACTCTTTGTACCCAGTAATAACTTACAGAAGGCCCACCAAAAGCACTTCAAAGTATGCATTTCAACTGTATACTACTGACTTACTGTGTACTTCTATTTCAGAGGAATACAATGTACTACTACATTTACCTGACAGAGAAATGTTGCTACGTTGCAGATTCAGATTTTACACACATAACGACTCAAATATGATGCAATATTATTCATTAAACTGTCCGGCATTATATTAGAGTTGAAAGCTCCACCTTAAGCAGACGTGAAGTCAATTTAAAAACCTTGTGCTGATAATGCCTCTTTCACTCTTCACTTGAAGTAAACATTTGAATGCAGGACTAGTACTGTATTAAAAGTTATACTTCAGAAAGAAAAAAAAAACGTTTTGAGTAGGCCTACTTCTTCCCATTAAGAGAAAAGCTAAAAAGTAAAGGAAGATGCTGTTTGCCTGGAACCCTAGTCAAAGCAGTTTTTTTTCTCAGTTAGTTACTCCTTGCATGTTTTAAGCTTATATACTGTTATATACTGTCTATGGTTTTAAGACATAGGGGTGTGATATTTTATGATGTCAGCAGAAGTGGTCATTGTTTCAGCAGAGGTGCCTCACATCAGTGCCACCATCTAGGAAATACTGCAGGAGAGATGGGAACCTTGGGGGCAACTAGCAGGCTAAGGATGAGTAATTGGATGTGAGGTGATGGATGCAACAAGACAGTTAGAGGGCAAATCAGGTGAAACTGTGACAAAAGTAGTGTGTGCTGCTAAACTGGCAGCATGAAAGGCTGTTTCTACTATGGAAACCTGATGGCTATTTGAATTTGAGGCAAAAGTGAAGCCATGAGCTTGCTAACCCTTATTCATGAGGAGCCAGGCATTAGCAGGCTGGGCCATGTTAGTGGTGGATGGCTGAGACAAACCTGCATGCTGGCTCCCTCTGGAGTCCTTTTTGGAAATAGGCTGCTTATCAGAGAGCTGACACTCATCACCTGGCTAATTACATCTTTCCTTTCCCCCCTATTGTCTGTTTTGGTGTGCTTCCCAGTGAAGGGCATCTGTCTCTACATAATACCCCAGGCCCCTACTACTGCACACTGGAATGTCCTAAAAAAAAAAATCTGGAAGTTTAACAGAAGAACAAAAAGCATAACGGTTTGAAGTGTAACAAGTAGTTCGGTACTGAACGTGTCATTGATCGATTTAAAAAAATACATGTTTTGTTGTTTCAGGAGCTTAAAGTGCAGGTTGTGCAAATGTAAATTTCTAATCTGAGGCAAACAGGAAAAGGGACTTGAACAATCGGGGAAAACAAGCAGATTTTCATATTTAAATGTTTCCATATACTAACACTCAGGCCTTGTTGTCAATTGAAGTGGCTTTTTTTTTTTTTAATCAATCTGTACACATAAGTATACATACATGGGATGGGAATTTGGGCCCATGGACCCCTTAACTGAGAGAGAGAGAGAGAGACAAAGACAAACCAGGGACCCCCTATATAAAGTTGCATATTAAACTGGGCTGCAAAAACATGTAGGGTGGACTAAAGCCTTTATACATACCTTTTTACTAGATAGATTTCTTTTATTTATCCCCCAAAAAAAAAAAAAAAAAAAAAAAAAAATAATGGTGTTGCAGCAGCAAAAATATCAGACACACAGCACACATACAGAGTATACATTAAATATTGGAAACAATATACATTAAATAATAATTGAATACTACACAAGCAATATTTAAAATATATACAATTTGGAAATAAAATGTACAACTGATTCAACAGATATAGATCAAGTTAATGTACAAGTTGGGGAGTAAAAATTTACAACTGTTTCCCTACATACAGTACAGGCCAAAAGTTTGGACACACCTTCTCATTCAATGAGTTTCCTTTATTTTCATGACTATTTACATTGTAGATTCTCACTGTGGAATTATGTACTTAACAAAAAAGTGTGAAATAACTGAAAACATGTCTTATATTCTAGTTTCTTCAAAGTAGCCACCCTTTGCTCGGATTACTGCTTTGCACACTCTTGGCATTGTCTTGATGAGCTTCAAGAGGTAGTCCCCTGAAATGGTTTTCCAACAGTCTTGAAGGAGTTCCCAGAGATGCTTAACACTTGTTGGCCCTTTTGCCTTTACTCTGCGGTCCAGCTCACCCCAAACCATCTCGATTGGGTTCAGGTCCGGTGACTGTGGAGGCCAGTTCATCTGGCGCAGCACTCCATCACTCTCCTTCTTGGTCAAATAGCCCTTACACAGCCTGGAGGTGTGTTTGGGGTCATTGTCCTGTTGAAAAATAAATGATGGTCCAACTAAACGCAAACTGGATGGGATGGCATGTCGCTGCAGGATGCTGTGGTAGCCATGCTGGTTCAGTATGCCTTTAATTTTGAATAAATCCCCAACAGTGTCACCAGCAAAGCACCCCCACACCATCACACCTCCTCCTCCATGCTTCACGGTGGGAACCAGGCATGTAGAATCCATCCGTTCACCTTTTCTGCGTTGCACAAAGACACGGCGGTTGGAACCAAAGATCTCAAATTTGGACTCATCAGACCAAAGCACAGATTTCCACTGGTCTCATGTCCATTCCTTGTGTTTCTTGGCCCAAACAAATCTCTTCTGCTTGTTGCCTCTCCTTAGCAGTGGTTTCCTAGCAGCTTTTTGACCATGAAGGCCTGATTCGCGCAGTCTCCTCTTAACATTTGTTCTAGAGATGTCTGCTGCTAGAACTCTGTGTGACATTCATCTGGTCTCTAATCTGAGCTGCTGTTAACTTGCGATTTCTGAGGCTGGTGACTTGGATGAACTTATCCTCAGCAGCAGAGGTGACTCTTGGTCTTCCTTTCCTGGGGCGGTCCTCATGTGAGCCAGTTTTAGTGTAGCACTTGATGGTTTTTGCGACTGCACTTGGGGACACATTCAAAGTTTTTGCAATTTTCCGGACTGACCGACCTTCATTTCTTAAAGTAATGATGGCCACTCGTTTCTCTTTACTTAGCTGATTGGTTCTTGCCATAATATGAATTCTAACAGTTGTCCAATAGGGCTGTCGGCTGTGTATCAACCTGACTTCTGCACAACACAACTGATGGTCCCAACCCCATTAATAAGGGAAAAAACTTCCACTAATTAACCCTGACAAGGCACACCTGTGAAGTGAAAACCATTTCAGGTGACTACCTCATGAAGCTCATTGAGAGAACACCAAGGGTTTGCAGTGCTATCAAAAAAGCAAAGGGTGGCTACTTTGAGGAATCTAAAATATAAGACATGTTTTCAGTTATTTCACACTTTTTTGTTAAGTACATAATTCCATATGTATTCATTCATAGTTTTGATGCCTTCAGTGAGAATCTACAATGTAAATAGTCATGAAAATAAAGAAAACGCATTGAATGAGAAGGTGTGTCCAAACTTTTGGCCTGTACTGTAGAATACTAAGCTATTGAAAAAATAATTGTTGGCATGATTTTATAAATCGTATATTTTTATGTTAAAAATGCATGTGGCTCAGTAAATCCTTAGGATTAAATGTTTCTGTGGATGGCTCTCTTAAAGCCTATCATCAACTCTTTTTTTCCAAAATAGGCTAATTTGTATTTGCTAATAATATGTTGGATTCATGTTAACACATTTACATTTTTGAAAAAAGCATTCTAAAAATTAACAATAATATGGTGGCCCCCCTGCAGTAACTCTGAGGATCCCCTACTACGGACTACTTTACACGCCAGCTGCTGGGATCACCGTCAGCAGCACTCCGTTATTTTGCTTCCTTGTAGCCTGAGATAGTGCAGCCCTGCTGGGAGCGCTGCGGTAATGCCGCATTCAAGTACTGTCTGAGTAGTTGAGTAGTTGCTTAATGTGAGAAACATGAAGGTAACTTGCTTACCAGATTGTGAAGTTAAGGAGTCCTACAACATGATAGCGATAATGTATATGTATAATTATTGAAATTTTCTATTATTTCTTGTAGAGTCTTACACTTTTGTGAAAATTAGATTTTAAGTCCAATAAGGCTAGAGCAGATTGTGAAATCGAAAATTGTAAAACGTGAAGAAACTGAGTATACAATAATAAAAAAAGACTAAAACAGAGCAAGGCAACCTAAAGAAGCCTATACATATGCTTCCAGTGTTTCTTAGACTACAGTTTACTTAAGTCTTCATTAGTGTATGGATAGATATAATAGAAAGTATTAAATATGCATGTAGCATAAGACAAATTTAATTAAGAACATATGTTAAGCTAGAATAGGCATATGTGTGCTTCAAAAGAAACAGACACCGCAAAAGAAAAGCCAAAACAACTCCTGTTACATGCTCCATTGTGCTTTGTAAAAAAAAAAACAGGTCAATGCATGGTAATACAGTATAAACAACTCGAGGAGTGGCATTTGGGAGTTTACAGGGCGTACCTGAAGGCAGCATAAGCCTGCCCCTCTTAGCAGCGCAGCAGCCAGTTCCATGTTTACTTGCTTTGTCAGCGGTGTCCCCGCTGCACACAGGCCTATCTCATGGACTTTACCTGCTGCTGATCAAAACCTCGGACTTCTGTCTTAGAGAGTGACTTATTACACCGCCAGGGCTCCTTATCAGCGGGTTCCTCTTTCGCAACATTTTGTGGCCAGCCTCTTGAGGACCTTGAGCCTCGGGTTCACAGTTGGCTTGTTTTTGTAGCTAACGGAAAGATGACGTTAAAATCCAATAAAAACGAACCTGCTGTCATACTGGAGTCGGTTAACAGCGTCCGGACAGCCCTCTCCGATCTGTACCTGGAGAAGCTCCTCCAAAACAAACCAAAGTCTGACAAGGTAGGGTGTCGTTTTTACCTTTTTTTTTTTTTTTTTTTTTGCCCTTAAGATATTGGTGTAACGTTAACGTTACATGTTTGCTTTCGGGGAAGCAGAGAGGGGGGCACACATGATGTGTTTGTTCCTCGACAAGATGTCTAACAACAGAGCCAGTCGTGTTGACATAAAATGTGTTGAAACAAAGAACTAATAGGTTGCATGTATGTCTTTCCTCTCAAATCATCAGCAGCTGTGTGTTAGTAAGCACTGCATTGCTCAGTATTACTCAGTCAGCCTGATGTGGATCCCATTAGACATTACATTGGCAATTTCACTTCTGCATCTCCACTCCCCAAAAAAAAACCACATACGGGAATCAGTTGACGAAAAAAAACACTGTCAGACGTTCCATATGTCTAGCTGTGATCATAAGACAACGAGCTATATCATTGGTATTGGAATAATCCCATAATAGCCATGTTTAGGCTAACTGTGACAGTATAGCCATCTTAGAGTAGCCTAAGATCATAACATTAGGCCTATTTTCTGGAAAATGTTATGCAATATTATATTAAAGGAGATGGATAAAGTTAACAGTGTTGTGTAACTTTGCCTACAGCAAGTAGCTGGGCTGCTGCTGATGAATTAGTGTCATCAACAGTCAGCTGAGTCCAGGCCGGTTGTTTACTACATACAGTACATCACATTGGAATTTTAGGCATTTAAACTTGTTTTCCAGTTAAGCCTGGATAATGTTGCGAAACCATTGACTTTGCCTTTGACAGGCGAACACCTGATATGTGTGACCACAAATGATTTGGAAACTTAAATCCGTGACCACCTCCTGACAGCCAGTAATACTGAGGGAACTCTGTGTCCTAAACTACTTCTGTGAATCTGAAAAGTCAGCACTGAGATACTGAGGGACATGGTGAAGGGAGGAAACTCCTTTCCTGACATCAGCAGTTTGCATTTCATTAGCCTTGAGTTGCAATCGTGTCAACTTGTTCTTCTGCTTCATGCTGATTTGTGAAATCAGTGTCTCTAAGTGAGGTCACGTAGTCCATTATCTCACAGCACAGACTGCAGTGTGGAATGTTGCCTGTATTGCACCACATGAGTGTATATTTTACATGGCATCTGGCTGGTTGACTGCAACTTGTGGATTCTTTTTAGAGCTGCGAAGATGAATCGATTAGGCTAATCCATGAGTTGTCAACTATTAGATTAATCGCCAACGATTGTGATAATCAATTAATCGGTTTGGGGGGGTGGGGGGAAAATTCTAAATTCTCTGATTCCAGCTTCCTCATTGTGAATATTTTCTATTTTCTTCACTCCACTTCGACAGTAAACTGAATATCTTGGAGTTGTGGACAAAACAAGGCATTGATCAACATTGTTTACCATTTTTTGACATTTTCTAGATCAACCAACTAATAAGTTAATCGAGAAAATAAGCAAAAGATTAATCAACAATCAAAATAATCTTAAAAGTTGCAGCCCCAGATAGTTTTCCTTGAGTTTGATGGTGGTAATAAAAATGAGTGAAGTGAAGCGGCCTATTCTGTTCTGTACATTCCAGCTCAGTAGTGTCTCCTCTCCTCTGGAGACTAATCCAAATACTCATGACTCGCTGTGCACTAGCCCTATATAGACCATACTAGAACTACTCAGCTTGTTGTTTTAGCCACACTTTTCACTATCATGTTAAGACCAAAACCAGTTTATGCAAGCCAGGTTTCATAAAGGTGAGACCCAGACTGGGATAGATGACTAAATGTGTTATTTCAGTACAGCCCTCCCAGCTATTTCTGTATAATGTATCCAGATTCTTCCATTCCCATATACTGTAGGTCAAATATTGATCTCCTACTGTGTTCCTTCAAGGTATCAATACTGCTTTACCTTTTGGCAGGAGACCCACCCTATATCCTTGGCTTGAAAGGCAAATATTCTCAAGAGAAAGAACAGATGAGAAAGAGATTGTATCATAATGTAATCTGTCATATTAGATCTGATCATGGTGTGTAGAGAAAAGCAGGTAGAACAATAGGTGTAGATCTTCACAGTGTATTACTTTATCCAGAGATTGGCTTACAGAAATGCACTCTCTGTTTGATCTACTTCCGATAAAGCCACATCCAGAACAGGAGGCACTCTTGTCTTTCCTGAATGCGTTTTTGCCTTTGGCTCGGCCGTTTGTTTACCCTGTTGCTTCTCCACACCCAGGACTGGCATTTAGGTTTCTGCAAGGGCTTTGAGACCCCGCTTATAGTACCAACACGTGTTGACTGTTACCAGTGATTGGGACACATTCTGACCGACCATTTAAGTACCTTTTAATCATTAATCACTTTGCCCTCTGATAGTGTGAGCGATAAAGCTGACAGAGCTTATTATTAACATTCTGATAAGACACATTTAATTAAAAATGACTTTTAGTGCCATCCCAACTCTAATCCTGTTAATATGTTAGCATTCAGTGGGTGAGACAAATTCATTTGCAGTTGTTTTGTGCTAAAGCCTTTAGGTTTATCATTTAACCTTTGTCACTTTCCTTCCTGCTCAGTCCTGATGATCAGCACTTTGTTGAGAGGAAATAAAGTCTCCTGCTCTGTGCCTTGAGGAAAGCTAAGCAGTATGTTTAGGTTATTCCTGCCTATAATGGGCACACATAATAGTTTCTCTAATTGGAGGGATTTCTGGTTCCACAGAAAATTATATTGTCTTTAGAGCAGCTCTCTTAGAATAACAAGTAAGAAAGTATTTGGAGTCAAGAGCTTGAAATGAGTGTGTGTTGTTTCAGGATAGATTTGTTTGTGGGGATTTTATCTGTAGCAAGATTGCTGTACAGATTCCTTTCCTCAGAGGATGTAATTTCATCGGTTGACCCCGGGACCCCATTCAAATGCTCCCTCCTATTACTGTGCAGGCCTGACACATAACAGCACAGGCTGTTAAATAACTATCTGGTGGCACAGAAAAACAACTGCTTGGCTTGGAGGACTGTTTACTAAACGATGACGTTTTCCAGAGGAGCCACAAGTCAAAATAATGTCACACATGCTTTTTTTTATATATATAATAATGATACGAAGAACACGTATTACACCAAACTGCTGTTACAGTATGCACAGTATTTTAGGGCTGAGGTTATAGGCGAGGAGGAGGAGGAAGGCGATAATGATATTTATTGGTTTATTGTAGTGCTGATGCTGCAAGATAGATAATATAGTTTTTTTTGCTGAAGCAGTGCTGATGTGTCATTTCCATGCAGACAATTTGTGCTGATGCACGTAGTTGTGTCTCTGATGTCACTTTAGTGACCAATTTATATATTCTTTGATAATGTGCATTCATTGCTCTATATTGTACATGAGTGCTGTCCACAGAATGCCTGTTTATATCCCAGGAACATTAGGCCTATCTTATACATTTAATATGATTCCTCAATAATGGCACTGTCTTTATTGGTTAGAGGAAGTTTTAAGTAAGTAAGTAAAAATGTATTTATAGAGCACTTATCACAAATAAAAATCACAATGTGCTTTACATAAAACATACAAGATGATACATGTTAAAAACACAATACACCGCAGCGCCTGGCCCTTTGCTGCGTGTCATTCCCCCTCTCTCCCCTATTCATTTCTAAGCTGTCCTATCGACTAAAGGCCTAAAATGCCAAAAACAAAGTCAAATATATGGCTCTCTTCTCTAATGTTGATCTGGACAAGAGACCATATTCGTTGACTCTATTGACATTTTTTTCGGGATAGGGATTTCCTGCTTTTGGACTTGTCTTTGGGTTCATTTAAGTGAAAAAGCACTTCTGTACATTAATGCTACTCTTTGATGAGGTATGTGGTATCCATGACCACATGGACCGGGTGGACCAGATCACTGGACGTGGCTAATGAGGTGTTAATAACATTGGGTTAATTTTCAACCTTGAACATATGTTGAAACTGCAAATGAAACATGGCTGTTGGCACACATTAGCAAAAAGCTTCCACTTGCAGTTATTGGAAATACCGGTGTCCTAATGATCTGATCTGTCCAGATGAACTGAGTTTAATTGTTTTCTTAAAGGAAGATTTAAACTTTGTTGTTCTTTTCATTTTGAGAAAAGATGTTTTTTTTTGTGTGTGTGAGATAAAACAATACATGTTTTCTTTTCTTATTTTTTCAACAGGCTGCTATGCAAACCTCTGAAAATAAGGGGGCCGAGGTTTATACTAACGGTAGTGCTGGACCCTTGAATGGCACAGAACTGAACAAGATGAAAGAAGTAGAATTTGAAAAGAATCCTTCAGAGCCAATGGTATACCATCTGCCCACACAGACTGACTGACTGACTGACTGACTGACTGACTGACTCCTATATTTTTAGATGTGTGTTGCTGATTCCTCCTCATTGACCGTGCTCTTTGTCGGCAGGGGGTCACTCTGAAGCTGAACGACAAACAAAGGTGCACTGTGGCCAGGATATTGCACGGGGGCATGATCCACAGGCAAGGTAATTCATCATGTTTATTGATTTGATTTGAGTGTTAGTGGGTGAGTGTGTTCAGCTGGTGTGTGTGTGTGTGTGTTAGAAAATTCTCGACAAAAAAGCTCCATCATTGGCCCCAGTCACCGCAAATCTATTTTAGCATTAGCATCTGTGTGAAACTGAACACAAACAAGCATATTTGGAGCTACTACACTTTTCCTGGTTTCTTCCTTGCTACAGGTTCCTTACATGAAGGAGACGAAATAAAAGAAATCAATGGGAAAAGTGTGACCGACCATAGTGTAGATCAGCTCCAGAAGATCCTGGTAGGTTGATATCTTATAACTTTGATTTTGGCTCTAAAGTCAATGCAAATATTTATATAAGGATTGCACTTTATACAACTAGATATGAGTAAAACGGTGTCATCTTTGCACGCAGAAAGAAACCAATGGAGTGGTCACGATGAAGATCATCCCCAACGTGCAGAGTCGATCCCGAGCCTGTGAGGTAATAATATATAATGTGGCTGGCAGAATATGCACTCAGCTGTGGTTTTTATGGTGAATTTTGTGTTTCATATGTCTTCTCTCCAAACTGTTTTTTTAAAATTTGCATGAGTAAACCAAGAGAATTAGCTCTACGTCCATTCAGATCCAACGGCGACTTCTAGTGGTGACTTCTACAAAGATTGGTTTGACTGCATTTCTTCTTCTACAACTTCTTTGTTAAAATGATTTTGTTCTTTGTTAGGTGAATCTTCTGTTAGTCAATGAACAACTCAGGTGACTATAAAATAAGTTTAAATATAAAAAAACATCACTCTTATTAGTTTTGTTAGTTTGACTTGAACTACTTTGGTAGTGTGTTTCATTCTGCCATCTACTGGCCACAACACTGTTAAACAATGTTCCGACTTTGCTGTGGTCAGTGATGGCAGTCTACTTTTAAGCTTATAGTCCATTAACATGTTGGCGTAGTTAATACTCTTTTTTTTTTATTTTTTATTTTTTTTTTATTTCACTCCAGTTTACCCATGCATAGTACATATTACTAGGTGTTTTCATGTTGTCTGTGTACAACTTCCAATGGAGTAAGTTGGGAAAACACGTTTTCATGACCTCTACTAACAATAGTAATATTTTACATGTGTTCCTGCTGTGATCTTTGACAGTTTGGGCAAGGTTTGTACCTTTTATCTGATCTCTCTCAAAAACAACATTACAAATCCCAGCAAGAATTAGCATTCTAATTTGGAGTATGAACAGACTGTATGCCGCTGCTCAATTGAATGTTAAGTTATGTGATGTTAAGTTCTGAAGAAAAGTAGCTTCAGTTTACTCTCTCATATGTTTTCTGCAGATGAGCTGCAGGAAGGGTATTGAGTATTTGATAAATTATACCTTGGGTCTGGAGCTGTGAGAAAATAGTTCATTTTCACAATATGAATTGAGCTGTCCAAGATCATACCATGAACGTGTACATTCTGTTTAAGGCTGGATTTCCCAAATTAATATTTGCAGAATCTAAATATATGTGTTATATAAAGTCCCAATATGAGTATTTATTCATGAGTAAATTTAGACTTCTGTGCAAGTACCGTATGTGTTTGAAGTCATATAAAGTTAAGCTCTCATTACAACATTATGTGTGGCTCACTGTCGGCAAGCTGTTAACAGCTTCTGATGCACTGTTACATAGAGAAATACACATAAGAGCAGTGGCGGTAGAGCTGAGGTTGATATTTTGAACTGAAATGTACCACTTGTTTATGGCTTAAACATTGAAGAACAACAAAATGTTGTGCATTTAATTTCAAGCGTTTGCTTGAGCTCACTGAAAACCCAGAGTGTAAATAATGACCAACATGTCCAACATTTGACTGACTCAAAGTGTTCTTTTACTGATCTGCAAAATATCTGCTGACAGTCATGCTCAGCAAGCATCTGACACAGCGATATGTCATTTGGGATATCTCGAAAATGGATTAATTCTAAAACTGGAGAAAGTGTCTTCATAGAGCTCAGAGAAACTGTAGACGTTTTCTTTCCTTTTTTTGCGTTTCAAAGTCACAAGGTTAGCTAAAAGACTTTTACAAATTTAGATACCAGATACCATTTCACAACACGTTGATAAGGTCTGCAGGTTATCTTTAATGTCCAGTAAACCCAAATACATACTGCAAGTGTTTATGAGCTGTGGGGGTTTTTTTCCCAGAAAAGTGAATACCCCATATGTACCCCTTATCTACAGATGTACATGAGGGCCCAGTTTGACTATGACCCCGCCAAGGATGATCTCATCCCATGCAAAGAGGCAGGTCTGAAGTTTCAAACTGGTGACATCATTCAGATTATCGACAAGCAGGATCCGAACTGGTGGCAGGGCAGAGTGGAGAGCGCTGTTGCTGACTTCGCTGGACTGATTCCCTCCCTGGAGCTCCAGGAATGGTAAACAGCTTTGTCATGCTGTCTGACGAAGATTGACATATATGATTATTCGCCACATCAGCATAGAGCTGAGCTAAAACGTTAACCTAAATCTCTTCTTTTTTTTTTTTTTTTCTGCTGCCGAAGGAGGGTGGCAAGTAAAAGCAAGGCCAAAGGGGGCAGTCAGTCCTGCAGCCCTTTTGGGAAAAAAAAGAAGTGCAAAGACAAGTACCTGGCTAAACACAGCTCAAGTGGGTGGATCACTGGAATCATGTTTCCTGGACTTTTTTTTTGTCTCTTTCTTTCTCCGTTGTACTGTAGTGTGGGTTTGTCTAAACCAAAATCCCTTCTGTTGCAGTTTTTGATCAGCTGGATGTGATTTCTTATGAGGAGGTTGTTCAGCTCCCTGCTTTTAAAAGGAAAACACTGGTGCTTATTGGTAAGCTCAGTTACGTTATTTATTAGTGGTATCAAATTCTTAAAGATATAATAAGACATTTCTGAACATCTATACTAATGCACGTTCTTAAAACATGTTTCAAATCTTGCAAATGTACAGAACTGTAATAAGACCTCAAACAATTTGAAGGTAGTTTCATTCTGGGTATTTTTTTGCAAGAAAATATTTCAACATTAAGGTTAATGTTTGATTAAAATGTCCTTACAAATAAATAAAACATCTGCTCTGTTTAGGTGCACCTGGCGTAGGAAGGAGTCACATCAAAAATGCACTATTGACCAAATACCCTAAGAAGTTTTCCTACCCTGCACCACGTAAGTAGTTGTCCTTATAATAGAACAATCAAGTTTGCTGAGTCATCCTTTGGCTAACTCTTTAACCTTCCACACAGACACCACCAGACCCCAACGTAAGGAGGAGGAGAATGGACACGAGTATTATTTCATCTCCAATGAAGCCATGACCAAGTGCATCTCTGGAAATGAGCTTCTGGAGTACGGCAGCTTCCAGGGGAACATGTTCGGTACCAAGATTGAGACAATCCAGAAGATCCACGAGCAAGAAAAAATTGCATTGCTGGATATAGAACCACAGGTTAGCATTCACGGGTTGTTTTGGAGAGGTGATATGAAACGAATGGTCGTGTTTGCGGGAAATCGTACTATTATTTTAACATAAAGTTAACCGGTGTCTTTTTATGCTTCTGAGCAGTTTGAAACATTTTAAAAAGACAAGATTAAGCTACACAAACCGAGCAGCAGCTCTTTTTCCGCTGCCGTGGCTGTAGGTTAACTTGGAACATTTAAATTGTTTAATCATATTTCTTTCATTTAAAAATCAATGCATAAAGCAATATAAATTCATAAATTAAAGTTAGACCTACTCTCTGTCTTTGATAAAGTAAAATGTGTATTACATTGATGTACTGTATAGTGCAGACTCCATGTAGAGAGATAAAGGTGTTGTCTTGCTCTATTTAGAAAAAACAAACCCCCAAAAATGTTTTAAATATAGTTATATAGATGCACCCCTTGTAGGTGAAGGTGGCCTGGTAAATTGAATCCCTGCACTAGCTGTTTCCATGTGGTTAATCAGTCTAATGCATTTTTCTTTTCTTCTTCTGAATGCAGACCTTGAAAGTCTTGCGGACTGCTGACTTTGCACCTCTCGTGGTGTTCATCGCTCCGACCAACACAGCCGCCCAGGTGCTAATCCTTTATCTGTGTTCACTCAAGTACTATGAGAACACCACACTCAAATCAGCCAGCAGCTGCTAATCCTCTGTGTCTTGCCTCCATAGACGGAAAACCTGCAGATGATCCAGAAAGAGTCGGAGGCCATTTTGACCACGTATAGACACTTCTTTGATGTGGTTCTCGTCAACAACGACGTGGATGAAAGTGTGAAAGGGGTGGAGGAGGCCATGGAGCGTGCCATCTCCACCCCACAGTGGGTGCCTGTATCATGGGTGTACTGACAGATGTCTGGCACCGGTATAATACCGTTCTGTTTGTTTTTAAAAAAAAAAAAAGAAAGAAAAGCAGTGCAATATCACAGGTTAGTGATGTCCCAGGTGTGTATGGGTTTACTTGTGGTTAATGCTAATTGTCACTGAGATTATTTTGTGCACAAATGCATCCCAAAAAAATAAAGCAATATATAGAAAGGCTTCGAGAACCTGACCAGGGATGTTTGGTTTGGTTGTTTAGACAGGTTAGGTGCTTCAGGCTTTTGACGGGCTAAGGGATAGTTCTGGTGCCGCACACCTTTGTGATTGTTGGAACGTGAGCCAATGCAAAATAGGACCACAACTGTGAATGAAATCCTTCCTTTTTGAATGACAGGATTTTATCACGTAAAACATAATTTTTTGGATTCATTGTCTGTTTTTCTGTTCTTATTAGATTGTGTGCCATGGAATTGAGATTCTGAAACTGTTTGATCATACAGTGTGTGTGTGTGTGTGTGTGTGTGTAACTCCATGCAACCATAATGTGTTCTACCTACACCACTCCTTTTATTGTCATTGACAACTTCACTTGTCTCGTCTCATCAAAGTTGCATACCTCATAGGGTACTGTAAAGGCACTTTTTTAACAAAAAATGTATTTCCCTGCTCTGTTGCAACTGCTTCGACTGTGTTTCATGTGGAAACCTGTTCTCCAGAGCCCTTAGGGCAAACTATGGCAGTTTTATGTCAGCTGGAAACTTCCATAGCTGATTACAGATCCACATAAAAAAAGCAGTTTGCTGTCTATGTGATTCATAATGTCTGAGCAGAATATTCCATACTTCCATGCCATTTTTTCAAATATAGTTTGCTAGCAACAGACGTGGACTATGGAGCAGAAGAATTGTGTGGGCATGATGTCAAAAGACGGCATGGCTCAAGCAAGTCTATGATCAATTATAGATAAAGGCTTGAGTGTCTGAGCTGGATCTCCCACACTTTACAAACAATTCCCTCATCCACAGTGTGAGGGAAATAGTAACAGGTTGTACATGACAATGAATTTGTTCACAGCTTCTATCCAGAACTTATTTGCACAGTTTCCTCGTTGTATTGTCAGACTTGTGAACTTAATGAAATCAAAATATATCGTGAAAAATATTCTTTTGTGTTCTGTTTATTTCATATAATTTCAAGTACACCAATAAGTGCATCTGAAACCATTTCATGTGTATAAATTTGCTATTTAATATGCCTTTTTTAAACAATATATACTAATGAAGCCAACAACTGAACAGGCACATGGATGTCATGAAGGTGAAAACATCAAAGAGCAGCTATACATTTGTGGTGTGGTGTGTGAAACGTTGGAGTGGCTGCAAACAGATGTGTAATTCTAAATCCTCAAATTTCTTTCAAACACTTCTTTTTCGTCTGTCCCGCCCTGAAGCTCAGAAAAGAGGGAGGATGAGGAAAACTAAATAATTAAGTATCAATATGACCTACAAATTTAAGTTTTATTTTTTTAGACCATGCCCAAAATTTGCAGAAAAATCAAAAAAAAGAGTCAAAGGATACCAGAAATAAAATTTAAGAAAATGTTTACTTAGCACACAGTTTCCCAGAACCTTGTGAAGAAAAAAAAAAAACATCTGAAAACTTAAAAAAGATTTTGTGATTCCAGTTTTCATCTCCCGAAACACTGGTCTGCTGCATTCACTCCTCATGTCTTCTGAAGGCGTCAGTATACTCCAACAGGGTTAGACTGGAGACGAGACCAACTCAGGCATGATATCTGAATGTGCTCTAAATCAGGGATCTTCAACAGGGGGTGTGGGACCCCTAGGGGGTCCTCAGAGTCAATTTAGGGGGGCCTCTAAATTATTGTTTTAAATCCCCACTGCTTACTAGTTTAGTAGCCTATAAGTAAGGTAGTCGCTAAGGCCATCCACAGATGCTGTTCATCCTAAGGATTCACTGTGCCACATGTATGTTTAACATGATTTATAAAACCATATAAAGCCAACAATTGTTAGGCTATTTCAATGCCTAACAATCTATGCAATCTATGCAAAAAAAGGTATGTATAAAGACTTTAGGCTGCCCTACAAATTATTGGCAGCCCAGATTAATATGCAACTTCATTGTTTACCATATATACAGTAGGGGGTCCCTGCTACATGTCTCTTTCAGTTAAGGGGTCCTTGACTTAAAAAATGTTGAAGACCCCCTGGTCTAAATTGTAGAAGTTGTGGGACATGCTGCACGGTCTCCAAAATATCACTGAGGTCATAAACATGAGCCAGCTACCTCTACTATTTTTGTTGGGATGTTGGCAATAAAACAAAGCTGTCTTATAGCACCACCATGTGGGCTCCACCAAGTTAACATCATCCTATGACATACAAGACATCCTTTTTTGGAACCACACAATATAGCTTGTACATGCAGTGTTCAGATGACAAATTCCCAGTGCTGTGGCAAAATGACTGACAACATGTGTAGGTAATAGCTTCAGTTACAGTGAAGATATGTAATGATATGGGTTATATAGACCATCATGAAGTGGATGGTTAAATAAGGTGAAAGTGGACAAAGCAAACAGCAGTTGATGATGCTATTATGTATCAGATAAAAATTAGCTGGAGAGAAACTCATATCAGAAATATGTTATGAAAACATGTATTGTTACTTAATCTTTAGCCACAGTAAATGTTTTTTTTAACCTTTATTTATCCAGGGAAGTTGATTAAGAACAAATTCTCATTTGCAACTACCTGTCACAATCACACAGTTCCAACTGGAAGCTGCCCAGTACAACCTCAGTCTGATCTGCTGGCCACTGGAGTGGTTGGGGTTAAGGGCCTTGCTCAAGCGCTGCTCTTTCTATTCTGTCGGTCTGGGGATCACAAGCTCGCTTCTTTAACCTCTAGGCCACCACTCCCCCTCCATCTGTGGATGTATTCAATTTACGTAATCATAAAAAGAATGAACAAATAGCCTCATATGGAAACATATTGTGGTTATGATGCAAAGAATAACAAGAAGAACGTGATTTTCTTTTCTTTTATCACTAAACAAGGAAGAAGAAACCATTCTAAAAAACATCCACAATGTATTTGGTCAAGCAAGAGTTGAGTGGTAAATTGAGAGTGGATTTACAAACTCCCATGAGATTTTCAGCCTGCGTAATTTATTTGCGCCAACAAGACTCGAGATGCACAGAAAGAAAATTGATGTGTCAAGTAAGGTCAAATGAGATTTAGTAGGTTGGCTATGTAACTGGATGTTTGAGTGATTGGTTAGGGATTGCTCCAGTGTTAGTTACCAGCACAACAGTAAACACTTGGATGCACAAAACAAATATACACAATATAAAGTATCTCCCCCAACATCAGTGTGATTATAATGCAACATTTTTTTATGAGACGCTGTATTTATGCATTCAAAAATCTGTCCAAGCAGTTGGATTTATGAAGACTTTTTATGAAAATGTACACCAACAGGATATACAGTATACCAGTCAAGTATCTGTATATATATATATATATATATATATAAAGTATATATTAACAACACTATCAGCACCAAAACATTTTAATACATTTTAATCAATCAATTTAATGGAAATTTAATTCACACCAACAAATTAAGAACTATTAATTAACGTGTATGTATTTCCTTATTGGCTTAGACAGATGTTTAGAGAGAAGGCTAAAAATATAAATATAAAAATATATATAAAAAAATATATTACGGGTCATCATATAGTATAAATCATCTATTTAGAAGAAAAAAATCTAAATCCATTGGGTTATTTTGTAATGATCCGTTTGTTTGTTTTACTTTGCTTGGGAAACTCCAGAACCTCCCTCGGGGAGCAGGAAGGGGGCCAAGGGCCAAACTTAATGACACGTGTCTTAGAAGACCCTTTATCCTCACGTTCATTATATCTGACTTACAGTAACATAGGCCTACCGAATGTAATGCAGATTAGTACCAGCCTGAAATAATGGTGACACACTGTTCTTTAAACAAAAGGTTGGAAAAATGCTTAGAGGTGGGTTTACTCTCCACTACATCCCTATCCATATGTAGCCTACTATGAAAGCTAATCAGACACCTACTGCGAAGGCCGCCACGCCCCCTTCGAGGAACGCCATTTTGTTGACACACAGACTTGCAATAAAAAATAAGCTCCTTTACTGAAGCTTTAAACCCAAGCACGATCATGACATGTAATGCATGTAATGGGAATATACGTAGAGCCCCAATATCAGCATATATATAGATTAAAACAGCGCCAACCTGGGTGATAAAAGATCTGAAAGATCCGGTCACCCATTTCAACATGAAACTAGCCGCGATTGACGTCACCGAGCCATCTTTGTCCACCTAATCCAGGCGGCTGTTTATTACACCTTCATTACTGCACGGACTCTTGACAGCGCCGGGCTCCAGTATTAGCCTGCAGGTGCCGCATCGCCGTACAGTATAATAGGGAGAGGAAAGCAGGTTTTTGTAGCGAGGGGACACATCTCAGTGGCAGATATACTAGCCAGTGCTCCTCCTAGGCTATATAGGCAGGGAAACGCCACAATAACCAACCAAAGGGTGCCAGAGGGTAGAGAGGAGCGCAGAAGGCAATCCACATCCATCTGCCAGCCACTTAGACCGCGCTAACATTTCCAGTCCGGATTTCAGCACAGCTGTCCAGCTAATACTACCAGGAAAATGTGAGTACACAATCGTTTTGTGCTCTTTTTTTTTTTAAATCGGGATAATGAATTCCAATTTCGTCCTCACGACTGATGTTGGCATGCTATCTCGGATTAACGGTGTCTGAATATAGACTCGTGTGTGTGTCTTTTCCATCAAATACTGAGGTCATTTCACTGGAGTCACGTTAGTCAGTATATCATTGGTGTATATCTTACTGCTTTTTGAATTTATTTTTACAGAGTTTATTTCTCTGATAATATGACCCAAACGTAACTGTAGAGGCTAACGCGTCGGCCTAACCTTGTAGCAGATGGAGGGTTTATCGGGTTTAAAGACGTTATTATACAGCCTTATTCCTGCCGTTTACACGGTGACGATAAACGAGCTCTGTGTTTATCGCGTGCCTCTTTTATTTAGTCGTCTGTTGCTTCTACCGGAGCCAGCACGCACGCATTTTTTTTTCCAGTTTGGACTGGTTTGGTTTGAAAAGGACACAGTCTGTCCGATTACCCACAGGCTAATTAAAACCACATGAAGAAAACGTCGTATAAAATAAAGCCCATTGAACATGTACCGGCCTTCGTTTTGCGTCGCCGAACCACAGGTGACGATTAAGCTAATTCAAGAAACAGCAAGGACACCGTGTTGAACATTTAAAGCGTCGACATTATTCGACGACTACTCTACAGACCTTCTTATAGACGATGATATTATTAGCTCTGAAGTAGGCTTAGGCCTAGTTAAAGTGATATTTGCAACCCACAGCGGGGGATAGCCTAGCCTTCTACTGAATGTCGTCGATTGTCGTGCGAGGGCGGACAGCTATATAACATATTTCACCATATATCAGGATGTGTGAGCCTTCAGGGGCAAATGGACCCTTTTAAATGTCCCTCTTCTTGTGCCTTATTTGCCCTTTTCTGTGTTCGACTGATACAGATATATAAAGGGTAGGCTAAGGCACGATAGCCGTGACAACCTCTTCTGTCAGTTTTTGCATAGCAGGCAGGCTAAAACATGGTGCCAACACACGACATGTCATTGAATTGGGGCGACATATTTGTCAACACTCCCTCTGTGGGCTGTATTAGTTACATTGTCACCAACATTTGGTTGTTAATGTCCATCCAAGTGTTTAAAATCCATTCCCCATGAGGAGCCTCCCCGCCCTCGATGTGTGTGGTAGGCTTCCAGTGTATTTACAGGCCAGTCGTGCTCGTCGGGAAACTTGATGTCTTACAGGACCTTATGTAGGCCTGGTGTGTCTGTGTATATACTGTCAGAAATGAAAGAAGTGAGTGCTCTGGGTCAGGTTCCAGTTCAGTGACATCTAACAGAATGGGATAGTGAGGCTGGGATCAGACGGTTCCTTGTCTGGGCTGCTGTGGCGCTGTCCAGTGCTGAAATGTCGCTCTCCAGTGCTCAAATTCAGACAGCATATAGCAATAGATTTTTTTTTTTTTTAGTAGCCTTGTAGTTAGATTAAATCAAATGTAAAAGAATTTTATAATATTCTATTTATTTATCTATATGTCGACTTTTAGGATAAATAGGATAAGTGTTCCAATGAGTCATTTTCATTTCATCAGGGGCCCCTGAAAACCTTGCACAGACCCTTCAATGTCGCAGGAGCCCTCTTTGGAAACCACATGGCCAGACTATTTTTGTAAGCTCTGTCTTGAAAGAGGGTTGAATATATTTAGCTTTCATGGCACACCTGACATTGGCAGTGGGCTGTAGAGAGACAGATGTGAAACCTTACCAATCCAATATGTTAGGTTTTTATCAAATCAGGTTTTCTTTTTGTATTTTTAATGTTTGATTAAAAAGTGAATTCCTGTCAATTCTGTTCTTATGTTGTGCCTTATTATTCTCTGGGAGTACTAAGGTGAAACTGAAGTATGTGTTCTCTGCATGTAGTTATATCCACACGCAAATGTATCAGCAATATAAGAAAATGTTTACTTAGCAGAGAGAGTTTTTGTCAAAAGGATGACATATGTGTTTTTTTTATACAAGTGATATACTGTAGGTTCACCGGGTTACATTCACCACCAATATCTGTTGACTGCATCAATGAAGCATGTAAAGACCAAATTCAGTTTATTATTTTTAATTAAAAATGAAGATTATGCACTAACGTGGCACAGATTAGAAGTAGTGAGCCTACCTGTTTGTGGAGCTCGCAGTTTGCCCATCCATTGAACGCAGTAGGCTGTATGAACAGGATGTGGAGGCGGGGGAGAAATCTTGTCGCTGCACGCGCAACTCATGCTGGTTGACTTGGTTGGGGTGCCAGTTCAGAGGTGATGATGGCGTGAACCGCTGCACACATTACACCTCTGTGGTGATACTTGTTGCTGGCAAGTGAAAAGAAGCATACAGTAATTACATAGATATTATATACTGTAGTTTAATATTAGGCAGTATTTTCTATCCAACACAACTTTTGGGGTGTAAATCACACATTTTATCACAATACAATATTATATCGATTCTTTGGACAATGATATAATATTTGCTGATATGACAAAGTCTGCCATGATACGATTTTGATTCAATTCAATTCAGGGGCCTGCGACCGATACAAGACGATACATAAGCCCATTTAGCACAATAAGTTAAATTTTTATATATTTACAAAAAGCAACTAAAATATGATTTGACAATTTCTTTACTAAGCTCTTCCAGACATTTCAATTAAAAACAAACTAATCTTTTTAATAAAAAGAATAAATTAAAGTGGGAATTTCCAAATAAAGGTGCATCTTATAGATGACGATATGTATCGATATTTTCACTTTGTATCGATAATATTGGATCATTGACGTTTGTAACGATACATCGATCAAAATCAATGTATTGTCACACCCCTAGTAAATACAGTAATTGTAGAATGATAACAACTCTCAACTTTTAAGCAATACAATATATATATCTTTGTTTGAAACACATAATAATAATAATTCACTTTATACACACATATATATATATATATATATATATATATATATATATATCACAGGTAGCCTTGGGTTTTTTACATTGGCAGTTTCTATTAGGGCTGGTTGTCAGCTGACAGAGACCACCAGCCCCATTAGGCCAACTATTCAAAAGGATTTGTTGTTGTTAGGGGATTAGTACGTGTGAGCGTGTAAAGGTGACCTTTATATAGAGTTTTGTCTGACACTGGTAGAGTAGAATAGGTAAGGTAACTTTTCCAGAAGATACTACAGCCTTAGTCAATTTCACTTTCTAATTTTAGAAACAGTTTCACTGTCTAATCATATTGATTTCTCTGGATTGATGGACAGCAATACAGCGTGCTAAATTTAGCATTCTGTACTACTCAACACTGCATGCAATATTTAAGTAATTTAAGCCTTTTAAGCATTTTCCATTTGCTTATTTAATGTATCTGCTGCTATATCGAGTTGCAGAGTGTTTAAGATTTAATGTTCAGGGACTATGTTAAGACTTAATTGATATGGGCACATATTATTATTGGAGGTTAACTGATATTGGTAGGTTGAGAGAATCATATCTTAAATCATATATCGTTTAAAATGATTTGGTGATGAATGTTTTTTGTGCCTGCTCTGTGTGGTTGTTGTGCATGCTGCATATTCTGCATCTCAATGATGAAATGCAGGGTACGATTTTCACTTTAGTGGAGTCTGTATCTTTTAAATTAGACAGCATTTCAGACAAAAAAACATCTAGGATGCATTTTACTTTTTTAACATTTAAGAAGTATACCCTTTAGAATTAGGAGAATAATGCCTATTTGGTGAATCCGACACATTTTGATATTGTGTTTATTTAAGTAGGTAGTGGCTCAGCTGTTACATGATGTTGAGCTTTATGTTTATGAGAACTCTTGGATCATTAATGATTTGTCTACATGAGATATACAGATTAGTCTATAGTTTTTGCTGTGTACCCCAAAGCTAACACTCAATACAGGTTTTTCATTATCCATCATGTAAGATTTACACAATCAACAACAGGGGTGAACAGGCGTGATGGAACATAATTAGCAATACACGACATGACAAACCAATTTGACATTTGCAAGACCTTCAGTAGTTGATTCTCTTTGTAATAGAAGGTAATTATCTGGACTCTCCAGCACTAACATTTGGAAATGCTCATTTTTGGAACACAGTACATCTTCCAAATCCTACAAATTGGATGAGATGTACAATTCCCAATACCCAACATAAATGTTTGCACTCCTGCATCCTTTTTTTATACACAGCAAAGTGCCAGTAGTGTCTCTGTGACATTGCCATTATCTGTTAGCTCCAAGCACTGTTTAATTCACCTTACAATCTGTGAGCAATTATACTAACTGAGTGTGTAAAAACAGCACAAAGTCTCCCAAATAATATATTTGTGAGCATCCCACATTAAATATTTGTCTTTTTTTGCTTTACCCCCTTCCTAAAATACGTAGGATTACAGATATAAAATATCATAGAGCAGGAGTGGGGCAAGGTACACATCTTTAATAGGACATGAGTGTAGTATATGACATATTTAATCTGTATTCCAACATTTCATCAGTTTACTCTGAACTTTTAACAGGCAGGCAGAGTTAGACACATAATTAAGCATTGCAACAATGTAAATGTACTTTTCTGTAATCAGCTAGAAAACATTTGAAATATGGTTAAATATGAAAATGTATTAACTTTAATAACTGATAGCAGTCTTATTCTCTTATTTCTTCAATTATTTCTTTTTCAAGCCAAACTATTGTCTTCTTTGCTTTTTCTGTTTTGCAATCATTCTCAAAAAAGAAATCCTGTGATGTATGTGTATTTTGTATAAGAAATATTTGTATTTTTTCCATCATTAGGTCTGCCCCAGCCGGAGCCCCTGCAGATGGAGGGAATCAGCCCCCCAACCTCACCAGCAACCGTCGTCTGCAGCAGACACAGGCACAAGTGGATGAGGTGAGCACACGCGTCTCTGCAAACCCAAAGTCGTGTTGTCAGGCTCAGATGTAGACATTTACGGTTTTAGCATCATTCATTGGCCAATTACTGGTAACTTAATCTTCTCCGCTTGCACACATACAATACAAATTTCAAACATAAACACATGATTTGACGTGAAACTTAATAAACAACATTTAATGATAATCCTTGTCCAGGTCCAGCTCCATCCTGTTGTTGTATCTTGATAGCTGATTTCACTACATTGCTTTGCGTGTCTTTCCCCAGGTGGTGGATATCATGCGTGTAAACGTGGATAAGGTCCTGGAGCGTGATCAGAAGCTGTCAGAACTGGACGATAGGGCTGACGCCCTGCAGGCTGGAGCCTCTCAGTTTGAGACCAGCGCTGCAAAACTGAAGAATAAATACTGGTGGAAGAATGCCAAGGTGAGGACATGCAGACGTGCTTACTTGAAGAGCAAATACCTGTGTGTGTATAAAGGCAGCCTTAGAAGTCCCTGTTTGCAGACAAATGAAAAAAAAAGGATGAATAACAATACGGATGAGAAATGGGAAATTTTGGTGTGATTCTTGTGCTTTTAAGAAGTTGCTTTACAATTACTGTAGTTGTGGTCAAATTTGACAGCTTTTCTAATGACTTTCTGAAAATCCACTGACTACAGATGATGATTATCCTGGGTGTGATATGCGTGATTGTCCTCATCGTCATTATTGGTAAGAATCCTTCAAACTTTTTTGTGCACATAGATTTGTCACTGTTATCTTAATGGACTTAATCAACTGTAAAAGCTGATTCTCACATTCTACACATAGATACTGTATACTATAAGGCATGTCCCTGAATGAAAAATGAACTTGAAATCTAGCAAAGTTATTGACAAATGGTTGGTTTAATAACGTATGCATATTTTAAACATTATGAATGAGACTTTCCTTTTTCCTTTCTTTCTTCAGTGTACTTCAGCACCTAAGAAGAGTTGCTCCTACCCCAGTCTAATCCTTCCTTGCTACAGAAAAAAAACACCCTCAAATTGATTACAAAATTAACCATGATAATTCATTTATTATGTATATCTCCCGATTAGCCTCAATATAACACACCTAAACCTTCAGGGTCCCATGGCTCCCCCACTTCCACCACCTCGCCTCTGGATCCCTGTCAATATTTGTCCTGTGAGTGTGTGGCCCTGTCTCCTTTCTGGGTCCTCTTGGCTTTTCTAACCTGCCATACTGAGAACCAAACACTTGTGACGATGCAACAAAAGAAAAGGAAACAACGATTGGCGATAATTGTTACATAACTGATATATATAGTTCTTTGTAGAGTTTTATTCTGATATATACTGTTTTGTAGGTGTGTGTGCGTGTGTGTGTGCATTTTGTATTTTTTAATTTTTGTATTAATTTTACGTATGCTTCAGCGTTACTACTGCCTATTAATCAAAGTGTGTATCTTGCATGTTATCATCATCTGTCTGCCCCCCTGCTTACTCTCTCTTTTTGGTGTATTTTTGCACAGTGGAGTTAGTCTCCATTTGACAATGGAAATACCATTTGATTTTTCGAGTTCATCTGTGTTACTCGTGTCCACTAAGAAAGTCCAAAATAAGCCAGAGAACTAAAACTTGTACTAAGAAAATATCATCAAGTTACAACAAAATGTAACTATGATGTAGACAAAACTTCTTCAGCTTTACTATAGCTCCAGATTTCTGTAACTTGATGCCATCAAAGAGTCCAAGTCTTAGCTTCTTTGCTGGCTTTCTGAGAGAGTTAATGCTCACTGATATTGATCAAACATACAAATAATGCATGAATTGTCCAACTAATCCCTCGTGATCATCATTTCCCAGCCCTTTCCATCTGATCCTCCCAGTATCTGTGTCATTTCTATTTCTCCATTTCACTCTAATAACTTTCATCTTTAACATCTTAAACCCCTCTTCTGTCTGTCGGCATGCTTGACCACCTCAATGTCTTCTGCTAATTTCTAAACTGCCATAGTACAGTTGGACCAATGTCTGTAGATGTTTCTTTTTTATTTAAATATTACGTAGTGTCTTATTTCGAAAACATTCCTTCATTGCAGTCTAGTGCAAATGGTCTTACCGTAGCACATGTAAGTGTAAGTATCTTTAAAAAAAAATACAGGCGACGAAAATTGTGTCAAAAACGTCGGTCATACAAACCATAGGAGAAAATAGTTATAGTTAATAGCTGTAAGGGATTAGACTTTCAATCTCAGTCCGAATTACTTTCTTTTGTAATATGTGTGATGTTATCTTAACATTACACTTACAGTATACTGTGGAGATGTCATTAATGTCAAACTGTGGATATGGACTTGAAAAAAACAAAACAATTCTAATGCCAGGTGATAAAACGGGGCCATTGCATGAATTGATTCATTTCCATAAAGCAAAGGTTAATTCTTACTGGCCTGTTACCTACATGGATACTGAAAAGCCTTAGTCTCCAGTCACTTCTGTTAGTTACTGTAGAATAATTCCAGTCAAACACACCCTCACACTTTTAGACTGTGTAGGGGGAGTGGCTGACTGCAGAGAAGGAATCTGTTTAAAATGCACAAACAACCTTGTTTTTGATGGCGCTGTCTGGCTGGTCAATAGCCTGGCCAAAGGAGATCCTCGTGCAGCAAAACCTCTCCACATGAAGAGCACATACAAAAAAGAGACAATTCAGCCTTATTTGCTAATTCAGGAACATGGACAGAGGCTAATGAGGAAACTGTCAAATTCACAGTTGAGTTTTAGGTCAGCAACTTTGGGGTAGGCTCAGTAATTCACTGTCAAAAGTTAGCGACAAGAAACGTGAGAAGCAATTATTCAAAACATAGCACTCTTAAGAAGAGTGTTTTGCTAGCGCAGTGGTTCTGTCTCAGTGTTTCTCCCTATAGTTAAGGCCTTTTTTCTTTTTTAAATATAATAGATTCTATTTTTATTATAGTATATTTTTGTGTGAAACAGACAGGTAAAGAGGAAGTGTGCAATCAGTACTATTTGCTGCCACACAGCAGTAAGATCCTCTTTACCTCTGTCTGGTGTGTTTTTTGTAATTCAGCTCTGTGCGTTATACACTGCCAAGCAACAAGGGAGAGGCTTCTATTCTTATTGCAGTTATTTCTTTCATTGGTGCCCTCGCTGGTTTGGTCTTAAAACATTCTTTTACATGTTTCTGGCATCTACTCCTGTGTATACTACCCTTTTGGCTACTTTATGAACAGGAGAGCAGGGCAATATGATGCACTTGTTTTTTAATGCGCTGTCAAACTAAGGCCTTGTACACATGAACATGAGATGACATACACCTAAAAGTCCTTGATTTAAACTATTTTACTTTCAACTCTAGAAGGTCTTTATTTACAGAGTTTTACTTGTGCTAAATATAAGATCGGAATTTGTTGGAATTCAGTGATTCGGTGAAATCTGTGTCTCATGAAACGGACAATTTTTAAGTATGCAGGCCTGCATTAATAAATGCTGAACAGGAAGCAACTCAGCTTATGCTCTACTGCCACTAAGGTCAATCCTACAATGTATAAGTTTTGATTTTAGATCTTACAGTAGGCTACAGTCACTGAATAGATTTGAAGACCACAAAATCACCAACAATATTTCAAAAACAAGTGTGTGTAAAGCCTTAGTAGCTTTGTCTCTTTTCAACATTTTTATCTTTCCCACCAGCTGATCAGACCAACCTGCCCCCTGCCCCCCTTTGGAGAACCCTACAGTGTGTGTGTGTGTGTGTGTGTGTGTGTGTGTGTGTGTGTGTGTGTGTGTGTGTGTGTGTGTGTGTGTGTGTGTGTGTGTGTGTGTGTGTGTGTGTGTGTGTGTGTGTGTGTGTGTGTGTGTGTGTGCGTGCGTGTGTTAGAATAGCTCTGTGTTGGGAATATCCCCGGTTTATCCTGACAGATTAGGCCGCTTAAATCTCAGAGTGAGGGCACGTTGTTTCCTTGACCACTACAAGCAGACAGGTTACAGATCTGCTGGCCAGTTCTATTAGGAAGGACCCTAACCTTAACAAGCCCTCTCCTCCCCGTCCCATGTTTTCCTCCAAACAGAGCAAAAGTAAACTGCAGAAGATTACCAAAGACCAGATTTCCATGCTTACGCTGCCAATTGCCATCAAAAACAAGCGGAGAGAAACAGGTTATCCAAACTATCCAAGTCGGTTTTAAATAGCTAATACCCTTACACTATTTATCCACAGATTACAGGACCTTTTAACTATTACACACTATTTATATAGTGTCAGTTTGGCTTGTAAATGTGCCATTCTAACATATGCAAGTTAAACCAAAACATAACATGTTTCAAATCTCAAATACAGTCTGCCCCAACAATGCCTATCCAGGTCTGAAGAGCCTCTGATCTGTAACAGCTTTTTAGACACAATCCTGTAACTAATAATAGCACAACTCTTCCTCTTTGTCTCCATAGTGCTGCCAAGTTCTAAAATGAAAATATACATGAACTAACTATAGCTATTTAAAATGAACCTAGAAAAACGTTATAAAAAATCTGCATTGTTTGGTGTTGTAATATGGGGGTGTTTTGGGTGGTAGGGGGTCCTATATCCTCAGGTTTAAGGTATTGGCAATTTCCCAAGTATATATGAGGACAAAACTATATTAGCAAGGTGTAGAATTGGGTTTTTGGCAATAGAAAATCATTATAGGGTTACAAATGTGGTCCTTTTAGCCATCGTGCAGGGTTTAACCATACAGTGGGCTGAAGTGAAATAACACTACTGATTGGGGTAGGGCTTCTGTGTTATCTATGAATCCAACTGTTGTGAGTGCTCAACCAATTTGGTCACGACAGTGAAAATGAAGTGAGTGCTCTCTTTTTCCGTTGCTTTACTGTCTGTATGAAAAGAAGTGCGTATATATTTTAACACCGTGGCACTTTTTTCTGTTGTGATTCATTCATTTTGGTGGGATGGGAACATGATTCGGTGGAGAATATTGGCTTATGTGTCAACCTCAAGAATTGTTCAGTGATCTCAACTTAACGCTGTGTTCAGGTCATTTGGGGGTGATCCAAAATTCAAGATGCCAATACGGAAAAGGTGTTCGGACCCTCTTCCAGGTTTGAATCATAACTCGTGAACTTGTTATTCAAACTTGGACGGAAACAGGCAAAAAGAAAGAGACCGACACAAGATCCAATCCTTCAACAAAGCATCACGTAATATGTGCAGAGTGGGAAATGTTCCCTGTTTACCGTCACCCCCAAATGTGATGAATGCAGCAAAAGGAGGGAACCTTTTGAGTCTCTGAATGTTCACTGGATGGCTATAATTGTACAATATTCTACTTAATATATGTTTTTTTTTTTAACCAAATATTGTGATTTTCTTTTGCATCAATTTAGTAATAACTCCAGATGTCACTGAATTGTTTGTATGTAAGCACTGATTGGTAAAGGTAAAGAAAATTGGAAGTTAATGGGAAATAGGAGTATTTTTACCTTCAATTGTCCAGAATGCTTAGAATGATTCTACAGTTTACATCAGATTGCTGTTTGTATCTACAAGATATATTTTTTGTTTAAATCCGTTTATTTTTGAGGAAAGATTTTGATTTCTCTTTGGGACTGGGGTTTCTGGGATGAAGGCCCATATTGCCCCTGGTCATCTGGCCTTACAGGAGGGACAGGACTGGAGGATCATGGGCAATGTGCTCTGTTTTATCTTACTTTTTTTTCCTTTTCCTTTGCTTTATTTATTGATAGATTTATTGTGCTGTCATTTGGTATGGGATTAGAAACTAAAGAAGGTTGACTCAACGTAAAGAAGAGGAGACTGAATGAAAACCTAAAGTACATAAAATAATTGTAGTGTAAATCTATCAATGTCTTATTATATTGATGAACATCATGAAATATATGTATATTGGAAAAACAGTATCTATGACAACTTGTACTTTTGTGTGTGCTTCACGTTCTTTGTGGGTGTGCAACAATGGGCGGATGCAATTTTGACCGCAATTCTGGGACCTTATCTGACCTGTATGAATAAGCATAAATTTATTATCAATACAAAGAGAAATCTCTTGCTTTAATTCATCCTTACTACATGCAAGTGTGTCTCAAAAGTACAAGGAGACCTGGAGCCATAAAAGGGCCCACTTCAGACTACAGATGCTGTTCTCCACATCCTGCCTCACTCTAACACACATACCACCATAAACATGCAGGCACACAAATGGTATGTTCCATAAGTCCCATCTATCTCATCTGTCCAAACTATGATCCCCTCTCTCAAAGAGTATGAAAAACCATATGGTTGGAAGTCATGAAACTATCAAAATCTATGAAGCATTCACATTATTTTCAATTCAATGGTGTATGTCAGCAACATATGTGCATGCAGGCTTTGCACACCACTGTATAACAGTGCGTATGATCTCACAGATTATTAAACCTCTGTTGTGGCTCAAATAGGCCTACATTACTTTTAGGGTTATAAATACTCTAGTGATAGGCTTTTTCCTAACATTTCCATCCATGCAGAATAATGGAGCGTTGCCCTGGTTCATTCCTCTGCTAGTCTTTCACTAGCAATGGTAGTCGTGATAGAGTCGTGCAGGAGCAGTAATAAAATGGTGTAGATAAAGGCTAGCTGTCTGTTGTTAAAAGAACCAGGAGTAAGAGTCGCTTCCGGCGACTTTAATTTTGAAGTACACCAGTCGGGTCTTTAGATTGCGTTCACAGCCTGATAACTATCCACTTCCTTCTTGCTCATATTTCGCTTATTTTTTAGCTCATAATGAATACGTTTCATATACACCGCATTAATTACAAGACACGTCTCGCTAACTCTCAAAATGCTAGTAAACACGGAAAGGAAGGGTTTATTTAGGGCATTATTAGCAGTTTTCATGCTTGGTGAAGGACACATTGCTGACATATTAATTGCAGCGCTGGCATTTCATTAATTTTCTTTCTTCAGTTGCTTGGTCAGCGCAAAAATACTCTTTCCCTCCGTCCACGACTGACTAACTAACGTTAGCTTCACATCAAATCAATTGTCGGTCCGTAAAGCACAACGGACTACCGGCTAATAGGCTAATAACCGTCGTGATATTAGCCGAAGCCTAATAAGCTATCATCACTCTATGGAACTAATAGTGTCTGGTCTGGTTATATCACACTGTGGAAATATTGTGAGGGGGAAAAAAAGGTTTGTTCATAGAACTTGAAACTACACGGGAAATGGATACGGTGAAGTCGAATGGACCGAATAGACCCCCGCCCACCCCTCTCAGCAGCTCCGGTCACCCAAGCTGTAGTTTGAAGTTGTTACCACCAGGTGTCACCGTGACAAAAGCGAATTCCGGGTATGGCCATAGAGGCAGACCTACATTTTATTTAGTGTTTTGACATGTAGGCCTTTGTCGACCCACTCACACAAAAATGTCTGTCAGTGTTCAGAGAGAAAGATGTCAGCTAATTCATCATACATAAGTGGTATTGATTTGAAGATCAAATCATTGTACTAAAAATACATTTCTCCATATAGCCTACAAGGTAGCATATATACCAAATAAAATTTTTAGCACTGTATAGTTTTGTGCTAAAAATCTAGTTTATGTTGCTTTTTCAATGTATTTGCAAGTAGGAAAATTACATCACTGCAACAACAATTCCTTTTCTTTCACCACATTTGTTGGCCAATTAGTCATCCACATAGTTAACAAGTCATGCATGACTGGATGTCTGTGAAGGGGATTTACTTGCCTAGCTATGCTACTGTCATTGTGTCATACCATCCTTTGTACTCATGATGTGTCTCCTGAGTAGTTGCTGTGGAAAGTAAAAGGCTCACCTTTAAATGTGATACTGTACGCTTCATTTTAGCTGTCGCTAGACAAACATGCATCTAGCGTGTTTTAGGATCCTTATTATAAGATTTCACTTCATTGCAACATCCTGGCAATGCCAAATGAGGTGCTATGTGAGCTCTTTAGGACATTGTCCATACACTAAGCGCACAGTATCACACTTTCTCATGGAGTTCACAATGAACTGTATCCAGGAAAAAAGCTGTTGTGCTTTAATCCCATTCCTCTTTAAATCTGAGAGAAGCTAATGAAGACAATTCAGACGCTGTTAGAAACTGATGAGAAATGATGTTTCATACTTACAGTTTGGAGTCCTCTAGTGCCTGGCTCCATCAGCCATGCTCTTGGATGTCTCAGGTTATCACCAGAGACATAATTTCTAGTCAAATCTTGATCTCTGTGCATGTGTTTCTATTTATTGCTGTGGTCACATGGAATTTGGCCAAGTGCACTGAACTGCATAATTCAAAGATTGATCTTTTTTTTAAACTGCGGAGATTCAATTTGAGAAGGAACCGCAATTACAGACAAAATATGGGTCTAAGATGGTTATGAAATCATCCGTTTCGGTCCGTCACCTTTCCAAATGGACTCACAAAACTGCACACATTCGTTTTCTACCTCACCAGCGCAGTGTCATATTGAATGGTGTTTTTACGAATCATAGAGATGATCTTGGACATAATAGTCATTTGCAGATGGGAATGTTTGGAGTAATAATAATACAGTCATCTGTTAGCTCAGGGAGGCATGACCATGACCTAACTCCAGGGTGCATGCAAAAACGACTCTTCACTTTGTTACACTGTCTCTCTGTCAGCTTGTTTTAACTTTGTTTTCCATTTTTCTGATTGCTCCAACCCTCCTCTCCTTACCCATCTGATCTGTCTACCCCTTCACAACAGTCATCTACTCCCCCACTGCCATTCCTTTTGCCTCTCCAAAAGGAATGCACGGCCAACTCCGAGGTTTCGTCAGGAGTTATTGCAGAAACCTACACCCTTTGGCTTGGATTCTTGCTAAGTGTAAAGGTCACTGTTACTCCCACACATAATTGCAGTGGCTGTACAGTTGTGTCCGCCCCCCAACAGACTGCACGTCATTGCATTCCTGCATCTTCTGCCTCTTATCGAGACTTTGGGTTAACACAAACAGAGCACAGCAGGACCAGGGGATGCTCATTTCTCCAGCTCACTATGAGCAGTTCAATCTCAGTGTAAAGGAAACCCGCTAAAGTCATAGTCACATGCCAACTGGAGACACTTTCTCTCTGTGCAAACTCTGCTTTGTCCCTTTATGAGCTGTCCATCCTGCCTGCTCCAGACTTTGATTCATATGTTGCAGCTGTGTAGTCTGTAAAAGTGGCTGATTTTTTATAACATTATTGAAACAGGCCTTGGTAATGTAGGCCAGAGTGTTTGCTCTTCAGTGAATTTTAACAGTGAAAGAATACTCCCCCGTCCATAGTGTTATTCTTGCCTTGGTGGATTGAGGGGGCAAATAGACACTCTGACTCAGATGTTTTGGAGCCAAAGGAGCCCCTGGGGCTTAGGGAAATATGGTAAGAGGCAAGAAATCATTAGTTTTATGATACTTCTTTGCCTAGATCCTATTGGAGCTTCTTTTAGATCCTTTATGCATTTTGTTTGGCAACTATGGTTGAAGTTGATCATTCTATCGAGAAAAGATTCTGTCTAGTAAATTGAAGGTCTGGCATGTTGTTGTGGAATGTAAAGATTTATGGCTTTACTAGTTGAGTGCTACAGCCCATATAGAGCCCCAGGCTCTGCACCCACCTGTGCACCCTGCATAATGATCAGCCAGACACTCAGGATGGATGTTAATGGTTATTTAAATCTTCTTAAGTTTCAACCATGTAGAGAACCAGAAACATCTGTACAAAGACACACTCCTTTCTGAATGTCCACAAAGCCTCAGCCACAACTTCTGACACTACTCCCCTCTGCACCTCTTTCCTAGATGCCCCCTCTGTTGTATTGAAACCAGGGTTATTATGGGGAAACATCTGGCTCTAATTAGAGCCTTTGCCTCCCTCCCTCCCCGCTCACGTCACCCCTCCCCCCCCGCCCCCTCCTCACGGCTGCTGTTGTCCTTTCAGCATCTCTGTCCGTATCTTCATCCATTCCCGAACTTTCTGCCCCCTCCGAGTCCTCCCCACTCATTCGTACTCTCCGCCCATCCCGAGCGAGCGGCCTCCCCCCATATCTTTCATCTCTTGCCTCCTGCCTCTTGCAACCATCTCCCTTTTCTGCAACAGTCTGCTTTGCTTTTTATGTGCACGCTGCATCATGACGCATGTGGGCTGCATCTGGGGTCTCGTCTTCTTCCTGTCTCTGAGTTTAGGATGGACGACGGCTCAGCAGACCAACAACACCAGGTGAGGAGATTGTGTATGTTTGAGAAATGTGTCGCGGACAATGTCTTGAAATGAATTATAATCTTTATTCATGTGACTTTTGTGATATTTTACGTGAGGCTACTCTTCTTAGTGTGAAGAAAAATCCACTAATTACATTCACAAGAGCCTGTAACTTAAGCACTAAAAATACTCTGAATTCTTTCCTGTCTCTGTAAGTAAATTCTTTCCAGTTCATTGTTTGATTGGGCACAGAGTTGTCCTATTGGATATTTGGGCTCATGATGTGAGGCATGCTGAGTCTGCAGTGGCTGAGCCGCCACAGATGTTAATGCTTTTAGTTCTGCCTGCCTGTGGGGCCGAGTCAGAACAACTTGGCTCTAGCGCTGGACATCTTGGCTCTAATCAGCAAGAGTCTGGCTTTGCTGGGGTTCTGCTGTTTGAGCTCCTAGTTTGTGGGAAACTGTTTTTCCTTTGCATCTAAGTATATGTTTACTTCTTCAGAATGGGGGGTGGCTGACAAATGTTTTTCTAACTTTCTCACTTCTTGTGTGTCATGAATAATTTAAACAACATACTTTTCTCAGTTGAGCCAAAAGCAACAACTCTCCACACCACAGACTGAAAATGCCTGTAAAATGGCAAAAAAAACTGCCAACTTTTTAATAAGAGGCATTTTCTTCTTAGCTCACGCAAGTATATAAATGTATATGTATACCTGTTGGCAACAGCCTGAAATAGGGAATGTTCCCTTCTGTGAAATTAGTTTTGAGCTCTGTGAGTGTTTGCAAAGCAAGAGAATTAGCTTTTTTGTTCATGCTTCTTCATTTTCATGACTTTAATGCAGTAGTTCCCTGATATTTCAAACCATGGCCCCCATCCAGAGTGATTTCTTTTTCATGTGTCATCCACATTACTGTATATGACAATTGTGAGCTGTGGCATAACTTCATTTTCATTCAACACTGCATGGGGATTCTGAAGTTTAGTGGTTGGATGAAAATGTATTCAAAGTACACATATGTACCCTCATTTTTAATGTGGTGAAACAGTATTACGATTTTAAACAACAAAAGGAACCCTGTGCCCATCCATAACAGGACCACTGCTTTAAAGTATTGGAATAGATTGAATTATATCATGAAAAGTCAGTTTTAGTGTTAGTATTCAGAAACCAGTACAGGTAACCAGCTAACATTATTAAATTCTTCATGATGTATTTTCAGATTTTTTATGCATTTCAATGTTAAGTTAAGAATGTGGATGCTCATGGATTGAGCTTTGTTATGTTTGTATTGAAGTTGGCGGTATATGTATAGCTACACTTTGGTGCTCCATACATATCAGTCAGTGTAAACACTTGACTTTTCAAATAAAGTGAGGCCTCACGTCTATTTTAAGGCTGTACTACTTCATGATTGAGATGGATGAGTACAGTATAAGTTAACAAGGATCTGTGTTAATAAATCGTCTTTATCTAAACACGTTCCTGCTGCAGCGCTTAAGTGTTGACACAAAAAACTTGATGTTGGGATGACTACTTTTCTTTCGTTTTCACTTGCTTGATCTTAGGACATCTAATTCCAGACTTTAATTTGGGGAATCAAATGCATTAATAAATGGAGCAACACGTTCACCCTGTAGAGGCTAATGACTTATGGTCTGACAGTCAGATAATGAAAATCCTTGTTTTTCTACAGCACCTCAGTGACCTATCAGTCAGAGTTCAAAGACAGACTGCTAAAAGTCAGTCAAAATACTTGCCTCTGTGGGAGTTGAGAGATTCTCAGGGGACTTGTATTATTGCAGTTATATTGTCTCCTAGACCCAGGCCTGTATCCAGGATTTCAGCAATACCGAGGTTTTGTATAACAGTAGCTTCAAAACCATGTTATATATATCTTAGATTGTTCCCAGAAGAACAAGTCTTATCTTGGCGTTGTACACCTTTATTTTAGGCAGTTAAATCACTTCTTTTTTTTTTCACTGGGAAAAATAATACCAAGGTGTCCTCAATGGTAGATACGGCCATGCCTAGACCTACAATGCCATTAGTGATCACTGATATTTTCTCCACTGTCGCCTTCATCACAGGCCTGTGTTCTACTGTGGAGGAGACCTGGTCACAGACTCAGGCTTTGTTGGCAGTGAGGGGTTCCCAAGCTTCTACAAACCCAACAGCAAATGTATCTGGCGTATCACTGTGAGTCCCCTACCCTTACCATGTCTAAATACTGACTCCTTGCTTGCTCAGTGTCTCTGTGTGACTCATATACTATCTCTCTGGTTCCCAGGTCCCAGAGGGAAACGTGGTCATGCTCGGTTTCCGCATATTTGACCTGGAGGCTGACTCACAATGCCGCTACGATTATCTGGATGTTTACAACGGCCATTCCAACTTAGTGCAAAAACTAGGCCGCTTTTGTGGAACATTCCGGCCTGGCACTCTTATTTCTACCACAAACACCATGATGCTAGAGATGGGGTCTGATGCAGAGACGCAGGGTAGAGGGTTTGTGGCCTATTTCAGTGGAGCCAAACCGTACGTAGACGGTATGTGGTCACAATGTTTCTTTTTTTTATTATACAAATATGTCCAGCCTAGATGGGCTTACCAACACACCACCAGTTATGTAAACTATGCCCAGAATGCAGCACATACATTTTCAAATTTCAAATGCAGCACATACATTTTCAAATTTCAAATTTTTCAAATGCAAACCAGCTCACATAATTATTTGTAATAATTTATAATTTGAGACAAATAAAGCAATTGTGAATAAGTTGTAAAAAAAAACCTTTTGCTGATTGGTTCGTATGGTTCACTTATCCAACTTTAATAGCAACTTGTTAAAGGTCCCATGACATGCTGCTTTTTTGATGCTTTTATGTAAGCCTTAGTGGTCCCCTAATACTGTATCTGAAGTCTCTTTCCTGAAATTCAGCCTTGATGCAGAATTACAGCTACTAGAGCCAGTCCCACAATTAACTTTCCATAGGATGTGCCATTTCTGTGTCTGTAGCTATTGAGCAGGTGGAGGGTGGGGGTGTGGCCTTGACCAACCACCACACACAGAGATGTCTCTCTCTTTCTCATGTGTGGGCTAAATTATCTGGGCAGGCAAAGCAGAGAAAGGGGAGGTAACCTTGCTCCTTATGACCTCATAAGGAGAAAGATTCCAGATCGGCCCATCTGAGCTTTTCTGTGCTCCTATTAATGGCTTATAACTGATCTATAACTGATAAGTACATTAACCATTAATAATGCTAGTACATGTTTTACAAAAGTAGATTGAACCTAGCTACTTAACAGCTTAGCTTAGTTTACTTTGCTCATCAATTTAGCAGCATTTCCCTCCCTCAATCCCCAATGCTACTGAGCTCATAGTTGCTCACAGATGTATCAAGCAACTATTTCCAACAGTTCACACTAAAAGGAGATTTGCATCAAACATCAAGAGTAAACACAACTTGCTAGCACTGTAAAACAAGACTACAGTGAAATCTTCAGTTGTCTTTTACTATGAAAGACAGTATTCCTTTCTCAGTATAGAGGCCAAAAGATATAGCTTTTTCTACCTTTTCTTATGCCTAAGGCATATTAAAGATCTATCAACCATGAAGGAAATAACACTAATTTATTTGAGTAATATTTGCGTAAAAGTGGTACTTTTGCAGGTCCAAGGTTAATGCTAAACCCCTGAGCTTGATCATGCCAAATTAACAGCTAGATTAAGAATACTAGCTCTTAATTGTGCAAACAATATCTTAAGCTTCATGATAAGCGGCATGGGTTTAACATATGATTAACTATTCCAAACTTAAAAGTAAAAAGAATTATTAAGAAAAAGTAAGTGAACAACATCGGTACTTTGCATACTTCTTAGAAAATAGTTTACTGTTATCTTCATTCTTTAATCTCATGGAGTGTGTACGACTTGTTTCAGACCAGCAGTTCTGTGGGGGGAAGATGACAAAAGCCCAGGGAGAGATCATGACACCCAACTGGCCTGACAAAAAATACCCTGCAGGAACCAGCTGCTCCTGGCTTATCACTGTGGAGCCTGATATGGTCGGCAGCACAGTCGCTCCCAACATGGAACCATTTTATGTTATTTAAGTCTCTACACACCCTGCATGGAAAACAACTGTTTAAGTGATCATTCATAGTCATATTTCTGTTTCTTTCTGGATACCAGGTAATCCAGGTGAAGTTTGATAAATTCGTCTTGGAGGCTGACACCTATTGTCGGTTTGACTATGTGGCATTCTTTAACGGTGGAGAGAAAGATGATTCAAGGCTGATTGGAAGATACTGTGGCGATCAGGCCCCACAGTAAGTGACAGATATCTCTAAAGGTGTTTGTTGGCCTTTAAAGTCAATATCAAATCAACTCCTAACTTAACTTTCCACCTCATCTTCTACCTGTCTCCTGTCCAGGCCCATCATTACCAGCGGCAACGTGCTACTGGTCCAATTTGTGTCTGACCTCAGTGTGACATCTGATGGATTCCTCGCCCGCTATACCAGCGTCCCACCTGGTTCTCAGATACCAACACTGGACTCAGGAGCCGGTACGAGGTCCATCCCCCGAGAACCTGCAGTCAAACCAGCTGAATCTAAACCTCCTGCTGTCACCACACAGCCACCCGTCCCCACCGCCAAATATGTACCACCTGAGCCCACTGAGATACCCAAACCAGTCAAACCCACCAGAGGCCGGGGACAGGTCACCACAGGCCAGGACAGGAGGGTTCCCATCACAAGACCAAATGGAAAGAGGCCTGGTGGGTGAAGTTATTATGTGCATGCTATGCTTGTGTTTCAAGTTGCACAATATGTATATCAAATGTCTAATGTGTCTTTTTATGCATTCTTTATGTTTCAGTTCCTCAAAATCCTCTGTGTGCCAAAGCCTGTAAAAGAGATGGAACCATCAAGACCAGTTTCTGTGCAAGTGAATTTGGTAAGTTTCTTAAAGCCAATTGATAGTCCTGCATTAAATTGACACTGTAGGTACGTGCGAAGGTACGTAAGTAGCTACGTGCGTAGTGTAGATATGGACTCTATGCCGTACCCTACGCTGTAGCCTAACATGTACTTATCAAAAAATTTAACTAGATGTTGTGGCTACGCAGAATGCAACAACTGTGATTGGTCCGCTTGGCCCTGGCTTGGTACCGTCTCATTTCTGGGTTCTCCTTCTCCATAAACAACAGACACCAGTCCACAAGTATAAACCTCAGGCCACTTACGTAGGCTACGGTGTAAGCTCTGCGCAAAGCCCCCGCAGAAGCATAAATCTTGCTTTACCCTTCACATATGCAGCATGTAACCAATCAGATGTTGTGTTCTGACTGAGCTCTCCTTTTTTCAGTGATAACCGGGAAGGTGAACTCTCTGGCCCCCGGGCCCCGAGGCACTTTTTTTGTTAGCATCTCCATCATTAAGGCCTACAAGGCAGGTCGACTAACAATCACACAAGTTGGAGAGACCATGTCGGTTAAGCTGTTGTCACAGTGCAGGAAGTGCCCGTTGCTCCGAAGAGGTATCTTGAATTTACACACACACATACACACACACATACCACAGATTATTAGCATTTCCACTGACTCAAAAGTATAATACTGATCAATCTTTCTGGTCATATCTTCTTCCAATAGGTGCCAACTACATTATCATGGGTCAAGTGAATGAAGATGGACGTGGTACCCTGGAACCTGGTGCATTTACAGCTCCATACAAAGCACCACATGACAAATTATTAATGAATATCAACAACCAACCATGTTAACCTCACACTTCTGTTCAGGCCAGGAAATTCAGATGACATATCAAACACACAAATTGCAATGACAATGTGAAATACAGATCTATTAAAGCAATATTACAGTAAAAGATATAGTTATATCCACCATTTTAAAGAACACAAATACTTTTATCCAAACACCTGCCGAACCTAACATTTGTAATTTATATATGAATAAAGGTTTTATATCTCTTTCAAATGGTTTGACTGCATCTTTTTTATACCTTTGTAGCTCTAGCTCTCTCCAACAGTGGCTCTGAGTCCACCTAGTGGATCTGAAGCATAATAGCACTCAAGATAAAATATTCCTAATCCAACTTGCTCAATCCTTGCCGCAGAGGTCACTGGTTCAATTCTGTGACGTAATGAAAAAGTCACAGTACGTCAAAAAAAGTCATAGTATAGTATGCCGAAAAAATTTATAAAAAAGTCATAGTATAGTATGTCGAAAAAATTTATAAAAAGTCATAGAATAGCATGTCGAAAAAGTTATAGTACAGTATGTCAAAAAAAGACATAAAAAAGTCTTAGTATAGTATGTTGAATAAAGGGTTTAAAAAGTCAGAGTATAGCATGTCAAAAAAGTCATAGTATAGCATGTCAAAAAAGTTCTAGTAGAGTATGTTGAAAAAAGACATAAAAAAGTCATAGTATAGTATGCAAAAAAAGTTATAGTAGAGTATGTTGAAAAAAGACATACAAAAGTCATAGTATAGTATGTTGAATAAAGGGATTAAAAAGTTATAGTATAGTATGTTTAAAAAGTCAGAGTATAATGTGTCAACAAAGTCATAGTATAGTATGTCGAAAAAAAGTAATAAAAAAGTCATAGTATTGCATTGCGAAAAAGTCATAGTCTAGTATGTTGAAGACATAAAAAAGTCATAGTATAGTATGTCGAAAAAAGTGATTAAAAAGAAATAGAATAGCATGTATACAGTGTCAAACAAGTCATAGTATTGTATGTTGAAAAAGTGATATAGAAGTCCTAGTATATTATGTTGGAAAAAATCATAGTATAGCATGTCGATAAAGTCATAATATAGTATGTTGAAAAAAGTGCTAAAAAAGTCATAGTATAGTATGTTGAAAAAGTAATAAAAAAAGTCATAGTATAGTATGTTGAATAAAGACAAAAAAAGCCATAGTATGGTATGTCAAAAAAAGTGATAAAAAGTCATAGTATAGCATGTCAAAAAAGTTAAAGTATAATGTGTCAACAAAGTCATATTATAGTATGTGGAAAAAGTGATAAAAAAGTCATAGTATTGCATGGCGAGAAAGTCATAGTATAGTATGTCGAAAAAATTGGAAAAAAAGTCATAGTATAGTATGTCGAACAAATTGGCCCCTTGCTGCATGTCATTACCCTCTCTCTCTCTCTCCCCTTTCATGTCTTCATCTGTCCTATAAATAAAGGCCTAAAATGCCCCCCAAAAAAAAAGTCATAGTATAGCATGTCAAAAAAAGTCATAGTATAGCATGTCAAAAACGTTCTAGTAGAGTATGTTGAAAAAAGACAAAAAAGTCATAGTATAGTATGCAAAAAAAGTTATAGTAGAGTCTGTTGAAAAAAGACATAAAAAAGTCATAGTATAGTATGTCAAAAAAAGTGATAAAAAAGTCATAGTATAGTATGTTTAAAAAGTCAGAGTATAGTGTGTCAACAAAGTCATAATATAGTATGTCGAAAAAATACATAAAAAGTCATAGTATAGCATGTCGAAAAAGTTATAGCAGAGTATGTTGAATAAAGTGATTAAAAAGTCATAGTATAGTATGTTTAAAAAGTCAGAGTATAGTGTATCAACAAAGTCATAGTATAGTATGTCGAAAAAAGGAAAAAAAGTCATAGTATAGCATGTCGATAAAAGTGATAAAAAAGTCATAGTACAGCATGACGAAAAGGTCATAGTATAGTATGTCGAAAAAAGTGATTAAAAAGGCATCGTATAGTATGTTGAAAAAATCATAGAATAGTATGTTGAAAAAAGTGATTAATAAATCATAGTATAGCATGTTGAAAAAAAAGTGATAAAAAAGTCAAAGTGTAGCATGTTGAAAAGAGACATATTATAGTATGTCAAATAAAGACATAAAAAATACATAATATAGTATGCCGAAAAAAGTGATAAAAAAGTCATAGTATAGTATGTCGAAAAAAGTGATTAATAAATCATAGTATAGCATGTTGAAAAAAAAGTGATAAAAAAGTCCTAGTATAGCATGGCGAAAAAAGTGATTAAAAAGGCATCGTATAGTATGTCGAAAAAGTTATAGTATAGTATGTTGAATAAAGTGATTAAAAAGACATAGTATAGTATGTTTAAAAAGTCATAGTATAGTATGTCAAAAAAGTGATATAAAATCATAGTATAGTATGTTGAAAAAAGTGATTAATAAATCATAGTATAGCATGTTGAAAAAAAGTGATAAAAAAGTCAAAGTAAAGCAGGTCGAAAAAAAGACATATTATAGTATTTCAAATAAAGACATAAAAAATACATAATATAGTATGCCGAAAAAAGTGATAAAAAAGTCATAGTATTGTATGTCGAAAAAAGTGATTAAAAAGGCATCGTTTGACATGTCAAAAAAAGTCATAGTATAGCATGGCGAAATAGTCATAGTATAGTATGTTTAAAAAGTCAGAGTATAATGTGTCAACAAAGTCATAGTATGTCGAAAAAGTAATTAAAAAAAAGTCATAGTATAGTATGTCGAAAAAAAGTGATAAAAAAGTCATAGTATAGTATGTCAAAAAAAGTGATGAAAAAGTCATAGTATAGTATGTTGAATAAAGACCAAAAAAAGTCATAGTATAGTATGTCGAAAAAAGTGATGAAAAAGTCATAGTATTGCATGGCGAAAAAGTCATAGTATAGTATGTCGAATTAAAAAGAAATAGTATAGCATGTATACAATGTCAAACAAGTCATAGTATTGCATGTTGAAAAAGTGATATAGAAGTCATAGTATATTATGTTTAAAAAATCTGAGTATAATGTGTCAACAAAGTCATACTATAGTATGTTTAAAAAGTAATAAAAAAATCATAGTATAGTATGTTGAATAAAGACAAAAAAAGTCATAGTATAGCAATGGCAAAAAAGCCATAGTATAGTATGTCAAAAAAAGTGATAAAAAAGTCATAGTATAGTATGTTTAAAAAGTCAGAGTATAGTGTGTCAACAAAGTCATAATATAGTATGTTGAAAAAATACATAAAAAGTCATAGTATAGCATGTCGAAAAAGTTATAGCAGAGTATGTTGAATAAAGTGATTAAAAAGTCATAGTATAGTATGTTTAAAAAGTCAGAGTATAGTGTATCAACAAAGTCATAGTATAGTATGTCGAAAAAAGGAAAAAAAGTCATAGTATAGCATGTCGATAAAAGTGATAAAAAAGTCATAGTACAGCATGACGAAAAGGTCATAGTATAGTATGTCGAAAAAAGTGATTAAAAAGGCATCGTATAGTATGTTGAAAAATTCATAGAATAGTATGTTGAAAAAAGTGATTAATAAATCATAGTATAGCATGTTGAAAAAAAAGTGATAAAAAAGTCAAAGTGTAGCATGTTGAAAAGAGACATATTATAGTATGTCAAATAAAGACATAAAAAATACATAATATAGTATGCCGAAAAAAGTGATAAAAAAGTCATAGTATAGTATGTCGAAAAAAGTGATTAATAAATCATAGTATAGCATGTTGAAAAAAAAGTGATAAAAAAGTCATAGTATAGCATGGCGAAAAAAGTGATAAAAAGTCATAGTATAGTATGTCGAAAAAAGTGATTAAAAAGGCATCGTATAGTATGTCGAAAAAGTTATAGTATAGTATGTTGAATAAAGTGATTAAAAAGACATAGTATAGTATGTTTAAAAAGTCATAGTATAGTATGTCAAAAAAGTGATATAAAATCATAGTATAGTATGTTGAAAAAAGTGATTAATAAATCATAGTATAGCATGTTGAAAAAAAGTGATAAAAAAGTCAAAGTAAAGCAGGTCGAAAAAAAAGACATATTATAGTATTTCAAATAAAGACATAAAAAATACATAAGTGAGGGTTGGCCTCCGCCAGGGCTGCGCTTTGTCACCAATCCTGTTTGTAATATTTATGGACAGGATATCGAGGCGTAGTCGGGGTGGGGAGGGGTTGCAGTTTGGTGGGCTGGGGATCTCATCGCTGCTCTTTGCAGATGATGTGGTCCTGATGGCATCATCGGCCTGCGACCTTCAGCACTCACTGGATCGGTTCGCAACCGAGTGTGAAGCGGTTGGGATGAGGATCAGCACCTCTAAATCGGAGGCCATGGTTCTCAGCAGGAAACCGATGGAATGCCTTCTCCAGGTAGGGAATGAGTCCTTACCCCAAGTGAAGGAGTTCAAGTACCTTGGGGTTTTGTTCGCGAGTGAGGGGACAATGGAGCGGGAGATTGGTCGGAGAATCGGCGCAGCGGGTGCGGTATTGCATTCAATCTATCGCACCGTTGGACGAAAAGAGAGCTGAGCCAGAAGGCAAAGCTCTCGATCTACCGGTCAGTTTTCGTTCCTACCCTCACCTATGGTCATGAAGGCTGGGTCATGACCGAAAGAACGAGATCCAGGGTACAAGCGGCGAAATGGGTTTCCTCAGGAGGGTGGCTGGCGTCTCCCTTAGAGATAGGGTGAGAAGCTCAGTCATCCGTGAGGAGCTCGGAGAGAGCGCTGCTCCTTTGCGTCGAAAGGAGCCAGTTGAGGTGGTTCGGGCATCTGGTAAGGATGCCCCCTGGGCGCCTCCCTAGGGAGGTGTTCCAGGCACGTCCAGCTGGGAGGAGGCCTCGGGGAAGACCCAGGACTAGGTGGAGGGATTATATCTCCAACCTGGCCTGGGAACGCCTCGATCCCCAGTCGGAGCTGGTTAATGTTGCTCGGGAAAGGGAAGTTTGGGGTCCCCTGCTGGAGCTGCTCCCCCCGCGACCCGACACCGGATAAGCGGACGAAGATGGATGGATGGATGGATGGAAAAATACATAATATAGTATGCCGAAAAAAGTGATAAAAAAGTCATAGTATTGTATGTCGAAAAAAGTGATTAAAAAGGCATCGTTTGACATGTCAAAAAAAGTCATAGTATAGCATGGCGAAATAGTCCTAGTATAGTATGTTTAAAAAGTCAGAGTATAATGTGTCAACAAAGTCATAGTATGTCGAAAAAGTAATTAAAAAAAAGTATATAGTATATAGTATAGCAATGGCAAAAAAGCCATAGTATAGTATGTCAAAAAAAGTGATAAAAAAGTCATAGTATAGTATGTTTAAAAAGTCAGAGTATAGTGTGTCAACAAAGTCATAATATAGTATGTTGAAAAAATACATAAAAAGTCATAGTATAGCATGTCGAAAAAGTTATAGCAGAGTATGTTGAATAAAGTGATTAAAAAGTCATAGTATAGTATGTTTAAAAAGTCAGAGTATAGTGTATCAACAAAGTCATAGTATAGTATGTCGAAAAAAGGAAAAAAAGTCATAGTATAGCATGTCGATAAAAGTGATAAAAAAGTCATAGTACAGCATGACGAAAAGGTCATAGTATAGTATGTCAAAAAAAGTGATTAAAAAGGCATTGTATAGTATGTTGAAAAAAAAGTGATAAAAAAGTCATAGTATAGCATGGCGAAAAAAGTGATAAAAAGGCATCGTATAGTATGTCGAAAAAAGTGATTAATAAATCATAGTATAGCATGTTGAAAAAAAAGTGATAAAAAAGTCATAGTATAGCATGGCGAAAAAAGTGATAAAAAGGCATCGTATAGTATGTCGAAAAAGTTATGGTATAGTATGTTGAATAAAGTGATTAAAAAGACATAGTATAGTATGTTTAAAAAGTCATAGTATAGTATGTCAAAAAAGTGATATAAAATCATAGTATAGTATGTTGAAAAAAGTGATTAATAAATCATAGTATAGCATGTTGAAAAAAAGTGATAAAAAAGTCAAAGTAAAGCAGGTCGAAAAAAAGACATATTATAGTATGTCAAGTAAAGACATAAAAAATACATAATATAGTATGCCGAAAAAAGTGATAAAAAAGTCATAGTATTGTATGTCGAAAAAAGTGATTAAAAAGGCATCGTTTGACATGTCAAAAAAAGTCATAGTATAGCATGGCGAAAAAGTCATAGTATAGTATGTTTAAAAAGTCAAAGTATAATGTGTCAACAAAGTCATAGTATGTCGAAAAAGTAATAATAAAAAAGTCATAGTATAGTATGTCGAAAAAAGTGATAAAAAAGTCATAGTATAGCATGGCAAAAAAGCCCATAGTATGTCGAAAAAAGACCAAAAAAAGTCATAGTATAGTATGTCAAAAAAAGTGATGAAAAAGTCAAAGTATAGTGTGTCAACAAAGTCATAGTATAGTATGTCGAAAAAAAGTAATAAAAAAGTCATAGTATAGTATGGCGAAAAAGTCATAGTATAGTATGTTGAATAAAGACCAAAACAAGTCATAGTATAGTATGTCGAAAAAAGTGATGAAAAAGTCATAGTATTGCATGGCGAAAAAGTCATAGTATAGTATGTCGAATTAAAAAGAAATAGTATAGCATGTATACAATGTCAAACAAGTCATAGTATTGTATGTTGAAAAAGTGATATAGAAGTCATAGTATATTATGTTTAAAAAATCTGAGTATAATGTGTCAACAAAGTCATAGTATAGTATGTTGAAAAAGTAATAAAAAAATCATAGTATAGTATGTTTAATAAAGAAAAAAAAAAGTCATAGTATAGTATGTCAAAAAGGTTATAGCAGAGTATGTTGAATAAAGTGATTAAAAAGTCATAGTATAGTATGTCGAAAAAGTCATCGTATGACAAAGTCATAGTATGTCGAAAAAGTAATAATAAAAAAGTCATAGTATAGTATGTCGAAAAAAGTGATAAAAAAGTCATAGTATAGCATGGCAAAAAAGCCCATAGTATGTCGAAAAAAGACCAAAAAAAGTCATAGTATAGTATGTCAAAAAAAGTGATGAAAAAGTCAAAGTATAGTGTGTCAACAAAGTCATAGTATAGTATGTCGAAAAAAAGTAATAAAAAAGTCATAGTATAGTATGGCGAAAAAGTCATAGTATAGTATGTTGAATAAAGACCAAAACAAGTCATAGTATAGTATGTCGAAAAAAGTGATGAAAAAGTCATAGTATTGCATGGCGAAAAAGTCATAGTATAGTATGTCGAATTAAAAAGAAATAGTATAGCATGTATACAATGTCAAACAAGTCATAGTATTGTATGTTGAAAAAGTGATATAGAAGTCATAGTATATTATGTTTAAAAAATCTGAGTATAATGTGTCAACAAAGTCATAGTATAGTATGTTGAAAAAGTAATAAAAAAATCATAGTATAGTATGTTTAATAAAGAAAAAAAAAAGTCATAGTATAGTATGTCAAAAAGGTTATAGCAGAGTATGTTGAATAAAGTGATTAAAAAGTCATAGTATAGTATGTCGAAAAAGTCATCGTATGACATGTCAACAAAGTCATAAAAAAAGTCATAATATAGCATGGCAAAAAAGTCATAGTATAGTATGTTGAATAAAGTGATTAAAAAGTCATAGTATAGTATGTCGAAAAAAGTGATAAAAAAAGTCATAGTATAGCATGGCAAAAAAGCCATAGTATAGTATGTCGAAAAAAAGTAATAAAAAAGTCATAGTATAGTATGGCGAAAAAGTCATAGTATAGTATGTTGAATAAAGACAAAAAAAGTCATAGTATAGTATGTCGAATAAAGTGATAAAAAAGTCATAGTATAGCATGTTGAAAAAGTCATAGTATAGCATGTTGAAAAAGTCATAGTATAGCATGTTGAAAAAGTCATAGAATAGCATGTTGAAAAAGTCATAGTATAGCATTTTGAAAAAGTCATAGTATAGTATGTTGAAAAAGTAATAAAAAAATCATAGTATAGTATGTTTAATAAAGAAAAAAAAAGTCATAGTATAGTATGTCAAAAAAGTTATAGCAGAGTATGTTGAATAAAGTGATTAAAAAGTCATAGTATAGTATGTTTAAAAAGTCAGAGTATAGTGTGTCAACAAAGTCATAGTATAGTATGTCGAAAAAAAGTGATAAAAAAGTCAAAGTGTAGCATGTTGAAAAGAGACATATTATAGTATGTCAAATAAAGACAAAAAATACATAATATAGTATGCCGAAAAAAGTGATAAAAAAGTCATAGTATAGTATGTCGAAAAAGTCATCGTATGACATGTCAAAAAAAGTCATAAAAAAGTCATAGTATAGCTTGGCGAAAAAGTCATAGTATAGTATGTTGAATAAAGTGATTAAAAAGTCATAGTATAGTATGTCGAAAAAAGTGATAAAAAAAGTCATAGTATAGTATGGCGAAAAAGTCATAGTATAGTATGTTGAATAAAGACAAAAAAAGTCATAGTATAGTATGTCGAATAAAGTGATAAAAAAGTCATAGTATAGCATGTTGAAAAAGTCATAGTATAGCATGTTGAAAAAGTCATAGTATAGCATGTTGAAAAAGTCATAGTATAGCATGGCGAAAAAGCCATTGAATAGTATGTTGAAAAAAGTGATAAAAAGTCATAGTATAGCATGTTGAAAAAGTTATAGTATAGTATGTTGAATAAAGTGATTAAAAAGTCATAGTATAGTATGTTTAAAAAGTCAGAGTAATAATGTGTCAACAAAGTCATAGTATAGTATGTCAAAAAAAGTGATAAAAAAGTCATAGTATAGTATGTTTAAAAAGTCAGAGTATAGTGTGTCAACAAAGTCATAATATAGTATGTCGAAAAAAAGACATAAAAAGTCATAGTATAGTATGTCAAAAAAGTTATAGCAGAGTATGTTGAATAAAGTGATTAAAAAGTCATAGTATAGTATGTTTAAAAAGTCAGAGTATAGTGTGTCAACAAAGTCATAGTATAGTATGTCGAAAAAAGGAAAAAAAGTCATAGTATAGCATGTCGATAAAAGTGATAAAAAATCATAGTACAGCATGACGAAAAGGTCATAGTATAGTATGGCGAAAAAGTCATAGTATAGTATGTTGAATAAAGACCAAAAAAAGTCATAGTATAGTATGTCGAAAAAAGTGATGAAAAAGTCATAGTATTGCATGGCGAAAAAGTCATAGTATAGTATGTCGAATTAAAAAGAAATAGTATAGCATGTATACAATGTCAAACAAGTCATAGTATTGTATGTTGAAAAAGTGATATAGAAGTCATAGTATATTATGTTTAAAAAATCTGAGTATAATGTGTCAACAAAGTCATAGTATAGTATGTTGAAAAAGTAATAAAAAAATCATAGTATAGTATGTTTAATAAAGAAAAAAAAAAGTCATAGTATAGTATGTCAAAAAGGTTATAGCAGAGTATGTTGAATAAAGTGATTAAAAAGTCATAGTATAGTATGTCGAAAAAGTCATCGTATGACATGTCAACAAAGTCATAAAAAAAGTCATAATATAGCATGGCGAAAAAGTCATAGTATAGTATGTTGAAAAAAGTCATAAAAAAAGTCATAGTATAGCATGGCAAAAAAGCCATAGTATAGTATGTCGAAAAAGTCATCGTATGACATGTCAACAAAGTCATAAAAAAAGTCATAATATAGCATGGCGAAAAAGTCATAGTATAGTATGTCGAAAAAAGTGATAAAAAAGTCATAGTATGGTATGGCGAAAAAGTCATAGTATAGTATGTTGAATAAAGACAAAAAAAGTCATAGTATAGTATGTCGAATAAAGTGATAAAAAAGTCATAGTATAGCATGTTGAAAAAGTCATAGTATAGCATGTTGAAAAAGTCATAGAATAGCATGTTGAAAAAGTCATAGTATAGCATGTTGAAAAAGTCATAGTATAGTATGTTGAAAAAGTAATAAAAAAATCATAGTATAGTATGTTTAATAAAGAAAAAAAAAGTCATAGTATAGTATGTCAAAAAAGTTATAGCAGAGTATGTTGAATAAAGTGATTAAAAAGTCATAGTATAGTATGTTTAAAAAGTCAGAGTATAGTGTGTCAACAAAGTCATAGTATAGTATGTCGAAAAAAAGTGATAAAAAAGTCAAAGTGTAGCATGTTGAAAAGAGACATATTATAGTATGTCAAATAAAGACAAAAAATACATAATATAGTATGCCGAAAAAAGTGATAAAAAAGTCATAGTATAGTATGTCGAAAAAGTCATCGTATGACATGTCAAAAAAAGTCATAAAAAAGTCATAGTATAGCTTGGCGAAAAAGTCATAGTATAGTATGTTGAAAAAAGTGATTAAAAAATCATAGTATAGTATGTCGAAAATAGTGATAAAAAAAGTCATATTATAGCATGGCAAAAAAGCCATAGTATAGTATGTCGAAAAAAAGTAATAAAAAAGTCATAGTATAGTATGGCGAAAAAGTCATAGTATAGTATGTTGAATAAAGACAAAAAAAAGTCATAGTATAGTATGTCGAATAAAGTGATAAAAAAGTCATAGTATAGCATGTTGAAAAAGTCATAGTATAGCATGTTGAAAAGGTCATAGTATAGCATGTTGAAAAAGTCATAGTATAGCATGTTGAAAAAGTCATAGTATAGCATGGCGAAAAAGCCATTGAATAGTATGTTGAAAAAAGTGATAAAACGTCATAGTATAGCATGTTGAAAAAGTTATAGTATAGTATGTTGAATAAAGTGATTAAAAAGTCATAGTATAGTATGTTTAAAAAGTCAGAGTAATAATGTGTCAACAAAGTCATAGTATAGTATGTCAAAAAAAGTGATAAAAAAGTCATAGTATAGTATGTTTAAAAAGTCAGAGTATAGTGTGTCAACAAAGTCATAGTATAGTATGTCGAAAAAAGGAAAAACAGTCATAGTATAGCATGTCGATAAAAGTGATAAAAAATCATAGTACAGCATGACGAAAAGGTCATAGTATAGTATGGCGAAAAAGTCATAGTATAGTATGTTGAATAAAGACAAAAAAAGTCATAGTATAGTATGTCGAATAAAGTGATAAAAAAGTTATAGTATAGCATGTTGAAAAAGTCATAGTATAGCATGTTGAAAAAGTCATAATATAGCATGTTGAAAAAGTCATAGAATAGCATGTTGAAAAAGTCATACAGTAGTATAGCATGTTGAAAAAGTCATAGTATAGCATGGCGAAAAAGCCATTGTATAGTATGTTGAAAAAAGTGATAAAAAGTCATAGTATAGCATGTTGAAAAAGTTATAGTATAGTATGTTGAATAAAGTGATTAAAAAGTCATAGTATAGTATGTTTAAAAAGTCAGAGTAATAATGTGTCAACAAAGTCATAGTATAGTATGTTGAAAAAAGTGATTAAAATTCATTGTATAGCATGTAAAAAAAGTGATACAAAAGTCATAGTATAGCATGTTGAAAGAGTCAAAGTATAGCATGTTGAATAAAAACATAAAAAAGTCATAGTATAGTATGTTGAAAAAGTAATAAAAAAATCATAGTATAGTATGTTTAATAAAGAAAAAAAAAGTCATAGTATAGTATGTCAAAAAAGTTATAGCAGAGTATGTTGAATAAAGTAATTAAAAAGTCATAGTATAGTATGTTTAAAAAGTCAGAGTAATAATGTGTCAACAAAGTCATAGTATAGTATGTGGAAAAAGTAATAAAAAAAGTCATAGTATAGCATGTTGAAAAAAGTGATAAAAAAAGTCATAGTATAGCATGTTGAAAGAGTCAAAGTATAGTATGTTGAATAAAAACATATAAAAGTCATGGTATATAGTATGTTGAATAAAGTGATTAAAAAGTAATAGTATAGTAAGTCAAAAAAGTGACATAAAATCATAGTATAGTATGTTCAAAAAAGTGATAAAAAGTCATATTATAGCATGTCGAAAACGTTATAGTATAGTATGTCGAATAAAGTGATTAACAAGACATAGTATAATATGTTTAAAAAGTCATAGTATAGTATGTCAAAAAAGTGATACAAAATCATAGTATAGCATGTTGAATAAAGACATAAAAAAGTCATAGTATAGTATGTCGAAAAAAGTGATCATAAAGTCATAGTATATCATGTCGAAAAAAAGTTGAAAAAGTCATGGCATAGTATGTTGAAAAAAGTTATAAAAAAGTCATAATATAGTATGTCGAAATGTCATACAAAATTAATTGAATAGCATGTCAAAAAAAAGTGATAATAAAGTCAAAGTATAGCATGTCGAAAAGAGACATAGTATAGTATGTCAAATAAAGACATAAAAAAGACATAATATAGTAAAAGTGAAGTAAAAGTGATAACAAAGTCATAGTATAGTATGTCAAAAAAGGTGATTAAAAAGGCATTGTATGACATGTCAAAAAAGGCATTGTATGACATGTCAAAAAAGTCATTGTATAGCATGTCGAAAAAATGTGATAAACAAGTGATAGTATAGCATGCCGAAAAAAGTCATAGTATAGTATGTTGAAGAAAGTGATAAAAGTCATAGTATAGCATGTTGAAAAATTCATGGTATAATATGTTGAATAAAGACACCCTTGGCTATCTAACCTGACACTGTTTTCCTCATATATGTCTTTTCACTCAATATATTGGACCTGTAAACTTACTGAAACATATAATATTGATCACTAAATTTTCTGTCTTCCAAACATTCTCTTCTCACTCTAAGCTATCTGACCTGACAGAGTTCTGTGTTTTGGGCATATTTGTCTCTTTCACTTAGTATATTGGACCTCAAAATTTACCAAAATATATAAAATTTGAACACTGAACCTTCTGTCTTCCAATCTTACTCTTATCACCCTAAGCTATCTAACATGACAAGAAGTCTATGCTTTCGTAAATAAGTCATAATATAGTATGTCGAAAAAAGTGATAGAAAAGTCATAGTATAGCATATCAAAAAAAGTCATAAAAAGTCATAGTATAGCATGTTGAAAAAAAAGTAATACAAAATCATAGTATAGCATGTCGACAAAGTCATAGTACAGTATGTCAAAAAAAGTGATAAAAAGGTAATAATATAATATGTCGGAAAAAAGTCATAAAAAATTCATAGTATAGTATGTCAAAAAAAAGTCTAAAGCTAAATCAGCATTCACTCAATGAAACTGTTAACATTAAACTGTGATACAGTATCTCTGTTAATATATATAGGTACAGTGTGCTTGCTGCTTTTAATTAGAACTCAAATGGCCAGTGTGAAAAAAGAGATGATAACTATGAACCAGACACATACCTTTCTTCCTATGAAGACATGAAGACTGACAGTGTACTGTAGCTAGTTTGGACATTAAAGAATAGGCAACATGTGTTTGGCAGCTAAAGAACAGCTAAAGGAGCATTTTCCTGTAAAGATCTGTGGAATCAAATAACAAAACAAAACCATACCCTCATCACATAAAGGCCTAACCAATCCAAATTCCCAGACTTACAATAATGGTGTTGTGTGAAAGTTTGCATTGGACACAAATCTTTTACCTGTTTACTCTATTCAATGTATTTATCTTTGCACTTCACCTACTTCTCTTGCATGAAGTACAGTCCATCCTGTTTTAGTTTCCAGGTGTCTGTGTACAAAGCTCACACAAAGCTCGACAGGTCGATTTACACTTTATTGTAAAATGGTATAAAATACATTCAACGCATTGGAAATGCATAGAAAAAGCAATATTGACTATAAATGATGAAATATGATGGCTATTTTACAATGGCTTTAGAAATAGAAAGACAGTGGCAATTGGTTTCAAAAGTAAAGAAAGAGTCAGACTCAAACTCTCATCATTAAACAGGGATACATATTACAACCATATACAATCCTCTCCTCTCCTCTCTTACACCCACACGCTACCTTTGCCCTCTATCTCTGAAGCCCCCTGCTGGCCACAGCAGCCTCCAGCATCAGCCCTCCGGTGGCGTGAGGGGGGCAGGTTCTTGTAGACGGCGCGGCTGTAGGGAATGAAACACATTCCCAGCTGGAGGTGTCGGGCCAGGCGACAGTAGGCGGCGAGCGCGAGGACCAGCAGAGGGGTGAGCAACAGAAAGCCCACAACCAGAAGAGCCACGCAGCCACCGTCATCCAGCACGTCTGAGCAATACAGAGATGTTCCATGGGGCTGCACCTGGAGAGCAAGAATAGAGGGAACTGGATGAGTAATTGCATGGACGTAAAAATCACAAACACACACACACACTACACTACATCTAGTTTTTCAGTTTGGTTACACTGGATAAGTCAGTAATTAAGTATACTGAAAACAGTCAATATGCACTACATATGCTGGATTTTAAAATGTGCTGGGGTACACTACTGTCCCACAATGCTTTGCACAAAGGAACTAAAGCAGCTTAGTCACAGCTGCAAAAATATTTTGAATTAAGCTCTAGGAAAATCTAGTATAATCTTGAAAAACAGTTTCAAATTTCTGAAAAAACATTTTCCTTTCTCCTTGTGCAGTGAGACTGAAATTCCCAGTTTGATTGACAGTCTACATCATTTCCTGTTAGTGCAAAATATTTCTCGTATAGTATGTAACTTCCATCCATTATGACATATTTTCATATGACTGTATACTATTAGTATGTAGGCTAGTATGGAATGTGGACACAGCACCATTCTGAGCTACTTCTTTTCAAATCTGTGTAATCTCACACTTCTATCAGTCAAAAAAAAAAACATTCCACAGGAGATTGTTACCGCGGAGTGGCACAGGAAGCCGAATACGATCATGACAAGAGCAGGGGTGAGGATGGTGCCAAATATGATGCTGGCTAGCCCGCCGTTGATCAGTGCTATGATCAGATTCTGTGCAGTGACCAGCACAGAGCATGCCCAGCAGTCCAGAGAGTCTCTTAACTCCAGGGGGGGTTCAGCGGCTTCGCTGCCGCCCAGAGAGTAAGGAGGCGGCACCACAACCCCTGACCCCACTCTGGAGGGGGAGCCTGGGTCAGAGAGGGCCTGCTCCGTCTTCTCCAGTGTCCCGGTCCGTGACAGGCTCATATTTCCTTGTGGTCTATGCTGCAGGACAGAAAAATAGTTTTAGCCCAATAATTGTATATAAATAATGAATCTACCTATAACATTCTGCATTGCAGTGCATTGCTTTAATTTAACCGCGCTGCTAGGACTGCAAGTCTGCATGAACAGAATTTTGTGTTTCACAATAGTTAGATGATGGGTATGTATCACAGTGTGCCAAGTATTTTAGGTGTCTGTACTTTGTTGAAAAAAGATAATACAGTTTGTCTATTTTATGTTATAAAATCAAAAGTCTATCACTAAAATCCTAGAAAGCTAAAAGAAGTTAACCCATGAATAAATGATGTGGTAAAAGGTGTGGAAAGTCAGCAAAGAGAACTGCACAGCTCTGAGTGCGAGGAACTGGGGCTCCACTGACCCCACCTCCAAACTCCAGGATAACCACGACCCAGAACAATGAGCCAGGAACAGCTGGAAAATTGAAAAACCCCACTAATCAGTTATTAGCATGTCAAAACAACTTTTTTTCAGATGTGTTAACACATTAATGGTGTAAAAAAAAAAAAGATAGAATATTACACCATTTCCTTCTGTTCCCGAATGTGTTAGCAGCTGCTGGTATTATACCAAGCACCATGTGAACACATGGGTTTTACAAGCAACTTTTTTTTACTTTTGTTCTGTCCGTCAACATCATTTTAAATAAATTGCAGTTCACTAAATTCGAACGCCGGGTCCATCTCTTCATCAGCTTTCTTCCTTGTGAGGCTGTTTTAGATTGTCTAAATAGCAATACAAAATTAAACAATTCTGATTTCAAAGGCTTGCTGCTCTTTAAAAGTCTTTTATAGGTTCTCTAATAATGGAATAAAGAACATTCTTGGATTGCTTTCCTTTTTTAAGATGTTCTGTTTGAGCTGCTCCATGATTGAATGGAAGACAGTCAGACTTTGCTGACATACACTCACAGACACTTGCGTTTTGATTATCTCATCAATACAGCCTTCTTATTTCCAGATTGGTCAACTTCAGAAATCAAACCTAGCTCTCCAGAATCACAGGAATAACATTTGTGGATGCATTCAAGCAAACTAAACCCTTTTGTTTGGGTAAAGATTAGCATTTTTCTGTTTCTTCAACAAAGTTTTATTGAAAAAGAAATGGTGACAGAGTATGTGGTACTCACTGTGTGGTAAACCTGATGATGTGTCCTCCTTCGGCTGATTGGTGGCAGCAGATGCTGGGACTCTCAAAGACCTCGAGAGCGGTGAGGAGTCAGAGACAAAGAGATTTCAAGAATTTTCTCCTGACATACGTATGTCTTCTCTGTTTGAAAATCCAGATCCCGAGAGTGGTATCCGAGTCAAGATTCTACTACTTAACTAAATCGAAAATCTTCTCGTTTTGTGTTCTGGCCTATTTTCAAAAATGTCATCAGATATTTGCCTGCTTTTATGAATCCAAACTTCTCCCTGAGACCTCGTGTAGAGTAGGTCAGATAAGAGCTCTGCAGACTTGAGGCAAATTCTGCTTTCCCACTGGCTTCAGCGCTTCCTTCCCTGACATTCTGTTTCCTCACTCCGACTCCAGTTTGAGATATGATTGAGTGTGTAAGTGGTTACGAGTATGCACATGTGAGTGTGTATCCTGTGTTGCCTCTCATGCAAATGCACAGAAAGCAGGCTGCACTGTGTTAAAGACTGCTGTTGGTGTCGGGGCAGGGGAGCATAGGAGGGTTTCCATGATAACCCCTGAGAACCAGGGGGAGGGAGGAAGAGTGTTTATTTGGATAGATTAGAGGAGTCAGGGTATGCTTCCCAATCCACAACACATTACAGTTTACACACTCACTGGGCACTTTCTCTACTCCACTGTCAAACACTGATAAAGTGTGTTAGGAAAAATTCAAAACAACTGAGCTGGTTTGATGTTGACGTTCATGCTAAATAAAATCTCACAAACTGCCAGTAAAGCCTTTTTGTGGCTTTAAGACTGACTGTTACATAATATGTAGATGCTACACTCCATAGTAGTAGTAGACAGACAGTAGTAGTAAAAAACTGCAACAATGGGGTGAGGGTATAAACAATGATACAGCGCTACTCAGCTATTTCAAAAGCACAGAGCTCTGAAATGAAAAGGTAAAGGGCAAGCCAGACGTGCTTAAAATTGGCTTCAGAAGCAGGAATAACAGAGGATTGGCCCTTGACCTTTTGATGGAAAACAGAGCTCTGCTTGCAGAAAACATAGGGAAATGAGGATGAGGATGTGTGTAGTGTGAGGGGGCTTGCCCATGACTAATTTGGTGGGGGGAAGACACTATCACGGGACTGATAAGAAACCAGAGAGGCTTAGTTCAAAGGGTGAAATTTGTATTTTGATATGAACTCTCATTTTTTCATCCCACTTTGTTAATTTGCTATTTCCTCACAGGGGTCGATATATACTCCCTGAAGAGAAAAAGGGCATTTTAACAGAAACATTATCAAACAGTCCATGGAACTATTGCACTGGCTAAATATAAAATGCAGGAGCAATGTGGTTTTGTCAATGACAAAGCCACAGTGTGCTGTTTATATGCGTATGTCAATGTCTGAGGGGGCTGGTAGAGGAAGAGCAGTCTTCCTGTCCTTGGAACCGGGATATCCGCTGCTGTGTCCACGTTCTACGGTGAGGTCTCCCTCCATCTGCAGTTTTGGCTATCTCATGCCCTCTAAACCTGGAAGCTGAGATAAAAACAAATGGCTAGAAAAAAGCAACCAGAATCTACTAGAGTCTATATTTGTAATGTTATTTTAGTTTATAACCTGGTTTGTATCACTCACAGTATATAAGCTGTAGGTACAGCTTGGTCATATCATATAGGTCACACTATTAAAAAAAAGAAAAATAATCAGATTTAATTTGTTTGATATGTTTTTGACCTCACTTTCTGTTATTTTTGGACAGGGTTAGGTTGACAAGATGGTATCAGGAAAATGTTGGAGGGAAAAATGAATGAGTAGAAGGTAGCCTTAAGCAAACTGGTCCAGTGGAACCACCCAGTGGCCATCAGCTGCAGACTGTGACTTAAGGGCAACTGCAACATATGAACATTTGACAACAACATTTGAACTATGTCACCACAAAAGAGTAAGAAGCCTATGACTTGTCAAGTCACTCTGTCTCAATTACATGTACTTAGATACAGCTACTGTTATACAGATTTATATGACAATAATAAGGTTAAATTATAAATTAAGACTGCAAGGAATATGCCACCGTTTGTTGAAATAGGGCTTATCACGGTCTACCCTGGCTGTAGATAGGTGGGCCAAGGCATTTTTTGTCTCAATGCAAGTAATTAAGTTGTTTTTTTGTCTTTTGTTGGCTCATTTTGACTCACAACATGCTAACTGGCAACATAGGATTCCATTCACTACTTCTAAGCTAGCTAGCGGCTGCTGCCGGTGTTGCACCGGACTAAAACAATGCATGCACAAAAAATGATACCTATCACCAGATAGGTGGACTAATGCATTTTTTGTGCATCACAGCTAGGGGAGACCGTGATAAGCCCTATTTCAACAAACGGTGGCGTATCCCTTTAAAGCGTTAAATACTAAATTACTTTTTCCACTGTGGTCCTCAGTAAAAAGACTAAGATGACAGATCTCAGACCAGGTAGTGTTGGTGGAAGCCCACGTTACAACACACACTGTTGCAGGCTAATACACTTTCAAACATGATAACAGAAAACAAGAGTCTACAGCCATGCTAGCGGCTCTGTGAGGAAGTTTAATGTACAGTAGTGCTTTGATGACATAGCATTAAGAGAGACTACGGTAGCAAGTAGTATGACAGCCCGAAAATCCGCATAGGGAGGTTGGTTGGGGTGGTGGATGACCCAGGAGACTGGGGTTTGTGTCCCACGTGTCACTTTTCCAAAACCCAACCGTCACTTTCTTCTTTTACTAAACCCAACCGTCCTGTTCTTCTTTTCCTAAAGCCAACCGTCCCGTTGTTGTCCTGCGTGTCATGGAAACGTAAGCCCACCCACGACCTTTTCCTTAACTTAAGGGGCTGTGTTCATTTCACGGAATTCTGTGAGATGTTGAAAATTTCTTTATTAGGAGTAACCCCTTGAGATGCACCATCTCGTTTTCGAGGGGGTCCTAAACAATAATTGAATATACATTACAATCCTAATTACATACAACAGTTAACAAAACAGAAACAGGCAACAAAAACAAACAGATAACAAAACAAAACAAAACAAAAAAAAAGGAAAAAAAGAATCAGTCCGTCATAATCAAGTTTGTGACAAAATAAAAATGATTCTGAATACTGCTCATAATAGAATAGAAAAGAAAAGGTGTTATGGTGTTGTAGAAGCTTAAAAACAGGTACAGTTGTTACTATAATAAGAAAACAGGGCATTTTTAAAGAAGTGGAGAGATTGAATGGACCGAATATTTACAGGTAAATTATTCCAGTCTGAGGGGGCTTTAAAGATAAAGGCTTTCTTAGCTGTTGAGAAACGTACAGCAGGGACAGAAAAGAAAAGTTGTGTAGAGTGTCTCAAGTGATAGATAGAAGAAAAGGGTACAATAAGCTGTTTCAGATAACTAGGGTAATTGCAATGTATACATTTATAAATAAGCAGCAACCAATGCTGATGTCTTCTTATTGAAGGTGATGGAAGACCAAGTTTTTTATACATAATACAGTGATGAGTAGTAAAAGGACATTCAAGCACAAATCTACAAATTCTATTGTAGGCAACATTGAGTGGAAGCAGATTAGTGCTGGATGCAACCTGATATACAACATCAGCATAGTCCATAATTGGTAAGATAAGTTGTTGCGCAAGTTTCTTTCTAACAGTAAGAGAAAAATATTTTCTGGATCAGTAGAGAACACCAATACCAAAATTGATTCTTTTTAAGATATAATCAATATGATACTTAAATGAGAGCTCAGAGTCTAGCCAAAGTTCGAGGTATTTGGTATGTTCAGCTTTTTGCAGTGAACTACCATCAAAACATGTAATTACACGTGTGACCTTTTAATTTGGATTTGATTGTCCGTGGAGTTCCAAAAATCATAATGTGAGATTTAGTTTTGTTAAGTATTAATTTATTTCTTATAAGCCAATGTTGTAAGTTATCAAAGTCAGACTGCAGAACTGATTCAATTTGTAATAGATTAGTTTTGGAAGTGTATAATACTGTATCATCTGCATAAAGCTGAACACAACATTCAGAGCAGATTAATGGAAGGTCATTAACAAAAATAGAAAAGAGAAGTGGACCAAGAGTTGAACCTTGAGGGACACCTCGTTGCTGAATTAATATATTGGATTTGCATCCTTGTATCATAACACATTGTTTTCTGTTATGGAGATAAGAATTGAACCAGAGTAGTGCATTGCGTGACAAACCAGCAGAGAACAACATATCCTATAGCAAGTAATGATCAACTAAGTCGAATGCTTTTGTTAAATAAATAAAAATTGCACCAGTTAGTTGACTGCTGTTGGATGCAGAGAGAATATCATTTGTAAGCTTTAATAATGCAGTGGTTGTGGAATGATTTGTTCAAAAACCAGATTGAAATGGCGACAAGACATTGCATTTATCAAAATAATGGTTGATCGTAGATAATTCTTTAAAAAACTTTTGCAATAGAACTGATAATTGAAATTGGTCGATAATTATTGGGATCGACAATATCACCACCTTTATGAAGTGGAGTAATACGGGAACATTTCCATATGGCGGGTATTTCACATGTGGATAAAGACATATTAAAGAGGTCACATAATACATAATGATATGAGCTGACAGTTTGAGAAATCTGGTTTCAATGCCATCCAACCCAGGACCACTGCTCATTTTTAGAGCATTGATTGCAGTTTGCACCTCCACAGGTGTTATATGCTTGAAAGAGAAACTATGTTATGGGCAGGAGATTATTTAAATGGCAATCATTAAAAAGATTGGGAACTGTAGCTGAAGATACCTGAGAAAAATGTTGATTGAACGCTTGTGCAATTAGTAGTGGGTCTTGTAAAATGATATTATTGACTCTAATTTTAGTAGGTAAGGATTTCTTAGATGTATTAATTATATCTTTAATTGTATTCCAAAACTGTTTAGGAGTTTTAAAGTCATCTGCAAGGGATTCCTTATAATAGCTAGATTTAGCATTTCTGGACATAGTTTTACTATAATTTCGGTCGGATCTTTTGTTTTATGAAAGTTAGCCCAGGCATGATCTCTCTGTCTAAATATACTTATAAGGTCAGATGTTATCCATGGAAGATGTGCACCCTTAACTTTAATGGTTTTCATAGGAGCATGTTTATCTACAACGTTAATAAATTCAGAATGTAGGATGTCCCATGCATTATTTACATCTGGAATAAGATGAAACCTATCCCAATTAATTGAAATCAGGTCATTTATGAAATAATTTATATTTAATTTCTTGTATTGCCTAATTCTAATTAATCTGGGTGGAAGTTTAGGCAATTTAATTTTCCAGATGCAATATATAATAGCATGGTCACTAAAACATCCATCCATCCATCCATCCATCCATCTTTGTCCGCTTATCCGGTGTCGGGTCGCGGGGGGAGCAGCTCCAGCAGGGGACCCCAAACTTCCCTTTCCCGAGCAACATTAACCAGCTCCGACTGGGGATCCTGAGATGTTCCCAGGCCAGGTTGGAGATATAATCCCTCCACCTAGTCCTGGGTCTTCCCGAGGCCCTCCTCCTGCTGGACGTGCCTGGAACACCTCCCTAGGGAGGCGCCCAAGGGGCATCCTTACCAGATGCCCGAACCACCTCAACTGGCTCCTTTCGACGCAAAGGAGCAGCGGCTCTACTCCGAGCTCCTCACGGATGAGTGAGCTTCTCACCCTATCTCTAAGGGAGACGCCAGCCACCCTCCTGAGGAAACCCATTTCGGCCGCTTGTACCCTGGATCTCGTTCTTTCGGTCATGACCCAGCCTTCATGACCATAGGTGAGGGTAGGAACGAAAACTGACCGGTAGATCGAGAGCTTTGCCTTCTGGCTCACATCTCTTTTCGTCACAACGGTGCAATAGATTGAATGTAATACCGCACCCGCTGCGCCGATTCTCCGACCAATCTCCTGCTCCATTGTCCCCTCACTCGCAAACAAAACCCCAAGGTACTTGAACTCCTTCACTTGGGGTAAGGACTCATTCCCTACCTGGAGAAGGCATTCCATCGGTTTCCTGCTGAGAACCATGGCCTCCGATTTAGAGGTGCTGATCTTCATCCCAACCACTTCACACTCGGTTGCGAACCGATCCAGTGAGTGCTGAAGGTCACAGGCCAATGAGCCATCAGGACCACATCAGCTCCAAAGAGCAGCAATGAGATCCCCAGCCCACCAAACTGCAACCCCTCCCCACCCCGACTACGCCTCGATATAATGTCCATAAATATTACAAACAAGATTGGTGACAAAGCGCAGCCCTGGCGGAGGCCAACCCTCACATGAAACGAGTCCGACTTACTGCCGAGAACCCGGACACAGCTCTCACTTTGGTCGTACAGAGATTGGATGGCCCTGAGTAGAGACCCCCTCACCCCATACTCCTGCAGCACCTCCCACAGTATCTCCCGGGGGACCCTGTCATACGCCTTCTCCAAATCCACAAAACACATGTAGACCGGTTGGGCATACTCCCAGGCTCCCTCCAGGATCCTTGCGAGAGTGAAGAGCTGGTCCGTTGTTCCACGACCAGGACAGAATCCGAATTGTTCCTCCTCAACCCGAGGTTCGACTATCGGCCGAACCCTCCTTTCCAGCACCTTGGAGTAGACTTTACCAGGGAGGCTGAGAAGTGTGATACCCCTGTAATTGGCACACACCCTCTGGTCCCCCTTTTTAAAAAGGGGAACCACCACCCCAGTCTGCCACTCCTTTGGCACCGTCCCAGACTTCCACGCAATGTTGAAGAGGCGTGTCAACCAGGACAGCCCCTCCACACCCAGAGCCTTGAGCATTTCTGGACTGATCTCATCAATCCCCGGGGCTTTGCCACTGTGGAGTTGTTTGACTACATCAGTGACTTCCGCCTGGGAAATCGACAACAATCCGCCGTTACCCTCCAGCTCTGCATCTAACATAGAGGGCGTATTAGTCGGATTCAGGAGTTCCTCAACTAAAACAGTCAAACATAATTCCTGCTTTAATAAATCTGTTTGGATGAGAAACCAAAATCCAGTCAAGAAGAGATTGACTCCGGGAGGTAACACGGGTGGGTTCTCTGATGAGCTGAGTTAGGTTTAAGTTTCCATGGTTTCTTTCTTTTTAGTATTTTTCAATCCAGTTTTTGTTAAAGTTTCCCTGTAAGATAATTTCATTTCTGCACTTAATTGAATTAATAGTAGAGACGATACAATTAAATGATTCCATTGGTGCAGAGGAAGGTCTATAGATGTTACCAATAGTTATGTATTTATTATTATGTAGGGTTATCTTTACAAAAATACACTCAAAGTGAGATGGCTCAACATCAGGGACAATTAACTCAGGGACAAGATCAGGTTGATATTAAAACTAATTTCACATGGAAGACAGTTTCATGCCTATAAGTACTTAAAGGGGACATCATGCACATTTCCAGGTCCATATTTGTATTTTGGGTGTCTACTAGAACCTGTTTACGTGCTTTAATGTTCAAAAAACATGTTTTTGCCTCATACTGTTAGTCTATCTGAAACAGTCCGTTTTAGTGCCTGTCTCTTTGAAAAAAGAGATGCTATGATTGGTCAGTGTTTCCAGGTCTTCTGTACCTGTGCTCTCGACGTCTCTGCACTGTCATCGCAGCTGGGGAATGACTGTAACGGCATTGTAGCCGCACTTTCTACCTTCATGTAGTTTAGTTGTGACATCACAACTGTACAGAAGTTCTGACTTGTTTAAAGGCACAGTTTAAAAAAATTAGCTGTGTGCATTTCTCTGTTGATTTAAAATGTTGATACTTTCACAGTAGGCTATTTATATAGTGACCTGCTTTAAATTAAAAAAAGACATTGAAAGTTCACTACCATGTGGTACCTTTAATAAGTTGGGGCTGAATATGGCTTTCGGAGAATGTGTTGAACTGTGTTTTATACAGTCTATGGTATTGAATCATGCCTTAAAGGTTTTTCAGTGAAACACATTCCATATTTGCATCCCCTCTACTTCCCCAAGAGCTGGTATACCAGATAAAGGCAAAGATTAATTGTTGAATAATTTATCAAAAACATTTTATTTTCTTGAACAACAATACAATATGTCACAGAAAAATCACAGAGGGATTTAAGACAGGTGTGGCTCAGGTTTTCTTCTATGTGAGTTTTTTCTTTTTTGAAACAATAAGTGCAGCATAAATCAAACAATTCAAGAGGAAAAAGAGCATTATTACATCCTTCAAATAATTCCAATAATGAGGACAAGACAAATAAACGAAACCTCAACGTCATTAAAAGTCACATCCCTAAAAGTCTCTGCAAAAGTGTCAAGAATTACAACTACTGCTAATGCTCATCATAAAACCACTAATGCCTCACAAGATTATGAATTTCATACAATGAAAAAACGTTTTTAAAAGATCTTGTATTCATCTGTTAGATACAGTACAAAGACATCATTCCATTTCTGTTACCACCAAAATGTGTTGAAATGGATCTAAGCACCAACCGGTTAGTTTGAGTTGTATCACTGACTTATGTCCAAATATCATTATATGCTGTTTAATGAGGGGGCATTGAGGCAAGGAGGGGTCTAGCACCATGAAAATTAAACCACCCCCCTGATTGCACCTCCCCTATCCACACTTTTTATTTTTTTAAATACCTTGTAGCCCCTTATCAAGTGAAGTACCATTTGATATGCAATAAATATGTAAGAAAACAACCATGTACAGTATAAATAATGTCACAATTTACAATTTTTCATTTTCTCTGTAATCCCCAAAACAGAAACTGACTACAAAAAGAGGTATAAAAGTGGGAAGAAATTCCCATTGCAGTAATTTAAACTAGAGTGAAACCAAATATGTTTAAGGTGTATTATATTATAGCAACAACAAAACAAACGACTGAGGTGGACAAGTTTGACCACATACAAATTAGATTTTTGATTGAGAACAGAACTACATAAATCTTCTAATAAACCTGGAAACATATTCATTATGTACAGTAAATTGTGTGCACAGACTAATGAGGGCAGGGGCTGAAATCTGAAAGTTGTTATCTGTGGAGATTTCAATATAATGACTTTACAGCTGTAATGCTGAACCTCTATTCAAAAGAAAATAGGCCTAACTTGTCACCAAATCATTGTACGTGAATACAGTCCCAGTGGAATAAGTGACAATCACATTTTATGTAGGAAGCAAGGCTTTTAGTTGTACTTCACCCTTGCATTTTAACATTTAAAACCAAAGGTTAGACTATGTAGCCTTATCAAAATGAGACATTTTATTTTAAAAGGACTAAAACAAACAACAATGACTGGGCCTTTCTTGTCATGTGCTCTTCAACAAACTGGAAATACAGTGTATGACCCCCGGCAGTGCACGGAGCCTCATCAGGACGGATGTTTGGGGCAAAATGAAAACAATGAGGTGCCATTCAGTCTGCTCATCTATTTGGCCTCAATGGCTTTTGCATGATAAGATTATGATTGTGTCTCTTTGGACATATTACTTTTTTTCAGACTGTAACGGGCACTTCATTGATACAAACATCAACGTTGACTCCCCCTGCCCCCTCTCTGTACACCGTCTATGCACACCACTGTGTATCCCATAAATTCATTCACAATTTACAATTATTTATTTTCTCTGTCATCTAGAAACAAAAACAGCAACACAAGAGGTATAAAAGGGGGATTGTTTTCCCATTCGAAAAATAAAAAAGACACTATGTCTGTTTTACGGGCGTATCATAGAAACCTCACCGACGACTATTTAGCTGGACTTGTGAAAAAAAATAATCTAATTTTTCATCTACATACTTGATTTCCAGCTAACAATGAAACCATATTAGTCCTCTAGTAAACCCGTATTTAAGAGAAACTGGTAAAACTTTTTAATTTGTTTTTTTTTAAAGTTTTTTTAAATACATACATAAATCCTTATTTGTGTGTTTAATCCTCTAATTACCTCTCCTCTAAATTCAGTTTGCAAGGCCAATGTGGTATACTTCTAGGCTGGTAAAACTTTTAAAGTATCTAACGAGAATAAATTAGATTGGAATAGCACCTCAAAAAAGTATGCAGACAGGAATTACAAATGTCAGAGTTTACCCGAATACCAAGAAAAAACAAAAAACAGGAACCAATACGATGCCAAATGTGACAATCAGCTACTTCTCCTGTGAAGCGATTCCCCTGCTGGTACAACAGAATCACAGCAAATTCATGGACATATAGAATAACTAGATTGGTGTAAAAAAGTTAGACTGAATTTGCATAAAAGTACCTGGATTTATACACAGAACCGGCTACTTGACGCCTTTGAATCACAGCAGTTTCCGTTGAACATATAACCTGATTTTCAGTGCTAGCAGTGGTAGTAGTGCTCACATTTATTTATTTTTTTTACATATCTGAAATGCTTTTCATGAGAAGTACCAGTCTAGTCATTCTATTACAAAACACACGTCCAATCAGCAGCTGGCATGGGGAAGACAGTGAGCTATAGTTGGATTGGCTGAGTGTCCATACCTTATTGTGTGATGTAAACAATACTGAGTAAACGTGATTGGCTGATTCAGTGAGTGTTTGCAGGAATAGATTGCCCTGAAGACAACATTTGTGCTGCCATTAGAGTTTTGGTTATGGCTGAAAGACACCAGGGAGGGGTCCTCACTTTGAAGAGGGTGATGGAGCCTGAAGAGAGAGAAAAAGAGGAAGTGACAGAGCTCAACTGGCTACTTAAAAAAAAGTGTGTGTGTGTGTGTGTGTGTGTGTGTGTGTGTGTGTGTGTGTGTGCGCGCGTGCGTGCTTGCATTCGTGCGCGTGTGTGTTTGCCTGCCACTGTGGGGTTTGTACCCCATCACTTCCATTAGAACTGCTTTAGTATGGAAGGATCTCCATTTGACCAGTATGGACAGGAGGAATGATTACACCAACCAAAAACTGCCCCCAGCTACACAACAAATAATGTAAACTGGGACAACAAATACACACATAAGTATTCAAGGTAATGGCTCACCCATTGCAAGCAAGCTTCAAGACTCTTAAATCTGATTTTCATATTGTATTGGGATGAACTGAACCAATGGGTGACTCGAAGAAAAGAAATCATCTACAATCTTATGGTTTACTTTGGAAAATGGTCAAAAGTAAACAAATATGTATTGAATATGTATGAAATAATGTACTAAATCATGCAACATCACTGTGTTTAGGGTTATCTAATCTATCTGAGTTTTTCACATATTTGATATGTGATACATTTTTCCTTTTGCTTGCAGCCCTGCACCTTTACACCGTAGAAGAAGACAATATGATAGGGATGAAGCAATATGTAATCCTGTTTGTACCTGGTCTAGCCTTAGAACATTTCTCAAAACTACTCTGGTTTACTGTTCATGTACAAAATTTGAAAGTGAGACAAACCAGCGTGAAGGTGTCGTAGGTTCTCATCAGCTCCTCTATCCGATACTGTTCCAGCACCACTACTCCCGCCAGCGATCGGCTCTTAGCTCGTGCACAGTCCTCGCAGTGCACCATGTAGCTCTTCTTACTGCTGTTCTCACTTGTCACAAACATGAGGTTAAACACCTCCACCTGAACAGACACAGATTTGGTACTGCAGTTAATATGTTTGTTATGCATCCCCACATATGCAAAATGTGCCTGTATGGGCAGATGGCGAGGCCAGGGGAAGAGGGACTCACGTCACACTCATTGCAGTAGTAGGCTGGCTCGTCCTTCATGCGGCTCTGGTAACAGATCTTCTTCCCTGCAGCCACCAGCTGGTCTCTCAGAATCTGGATGTGCTTGATGGACTGCAGCAGGCAGTGTCTGAGCGAGACAGAGGCGTGGGTAGTGAAAGATGTAAACGAACACACACACACAAACTCACCTCCGCTCGCTGTGTGTTGCCGTTCTCAAATTCCCCGCTTTGGGAAACAATTCTCCGACAAACAAACTCTGAGATAGCAAGCTACACGCTAAAAACAGCAAGTTTTGAAGGAAATTTGGATTGTGCAACAAGGCACGCCTGCTTGGTTCTTTCGGGGAATGATTATAAAAGATTTGAATGGTTTAAAGAAATGCAAAAAACCCAGAGTGTTTTTTTTTCTCCAATCCTAGAATGTATGTGTAGTGCAGCCAGACCTTACTCCACAGCGCTGTGGAGATAGGTCTGGCAATGCAAGACTACATCTTACTTGATCATCTTGTAGGTATCTTGGTTGGTGATCTTGATGGTGCGAGCCACATTCCATGAAACGTGGATCATGGGAACGATTGACTTAACCTTCTTTACCGCGTTCCACTCATAGCGCTCCAGGGTGAGTTGATACTGGTACGCTGGGAGAGCAAAAAAAAAAACACAAACAGTGGTGAGACTGAAAGTAGGCAGCAACTATTTAACAGCGTATTTAACTTGTAATTTGACACACAGACCAACACATGAATGTCAAGCTTTTAGCTGCGGTCTTTCCCTATTCTTTTGGTCCTCTAAACTTACAGTTGAGTGGTCCCACATTCCAGGCGATGTTGTTGCACCAGCCCACCGCCTGGACCCAGTGCACAGTCCCCGCATTAATCCACACCAGGTCACCCGGTCTCTGAATGAAGCGGTACACAGGGATGTTGGAGCTGTAGAGGTCTTCCAGGACTGGCCACCAGGACCCCGTCAGGTAGTCTACTCCATGCCTGGGGATGACAACAATTCAACAATTATTGGATGAGATAATGTATGATTATGTGTAGGTTAACTGTATGTTTATGCGCAATGTGTCGCTATTTCGTTTCTCTCGAATGCTCAAGACGAATTTCTCCTATAGGAGACAATAAACGCTTATCTTATATTATCTTAATTTCCGCATGCACAGAAACTGTAGCTTATTGCTACATGTGTTGCTAAAAAGCCTCTTCACTCACTTCTCACAAAAGTCGTTGATAGCCTCCCAGTAGTGCTCGTGAACAGCGAACCACTCACAGTCACCAGGCCCGATATTGATGTTCACGGAGCAGAAATTGTTGTTCTCTTGATGACCTGATGAGATGCGCAAACAGTCAGTTTCTTCATTCAGAAAACGTCCTCCATTTGAAAACCCCAGCCAGAGGTTCCCTAGTGCCCAACTGTGTTGTCAGACACAGACACTGACCTGGCGTGCGGCTGCCTGGCACCTTCATGTAGAGCTGGACGGTGTTCATGCCCAGGATGGTGTGACCGACATGACTGAGCATGTTGTTGCTGGATTCCACACGCATGAAAGCTGGCAGCTTCAGCAGCTCCTGCAACTGGGGCTTCCACCTAATAAAAACATAATGGCGCGTAATGTAAAACTACAAGTACCCTCAGTGAGTTCCGCAGTGGTGGAGGAAGTATTCCGATCCTTAAAAGTACTAATACAACACTGTAAAAATACTCCGTTAGAAGTAAAAGTCCTGCATTGAAAATGTTACTTACGTTAAAGTATGTATCATCAGGAAAATGTACTTAAAGTATTAAAAGAAAAAGTACTCGATGCAGAAAAATCCTCACATTGTAGAAACTGGAAACGATCCAAACACTTCTGTGTTTAAATTGGCTAATTGTTTCAGCTGTACTTGTAGGCCGTTATAATGTTGGGTAGTTTAATTTATAATAAAACATTGTATTTAATAAACTACATGTGTTTTGTGTGCAACATTTTTTGTAAAGTAACTAGTAATTAAAGCTGTCAGACTGATGTAGAGTAATATTTCTCTCTGAAATATAGTGGAGTAGAAGTAGAAAGTGGCATGACAAGAAAAAGACTCAAGTAAAGTAAATGCACCTCAAATTTACCACTAGAGCTCAGTTTGATTGGGCAGAATTTAATAACATAATCTCACCTTTTAGGGTCAGAGAGATCAATATTGGTCCCGAATTTAATGATTTTTCCAGATGCTTTTTGCTCTGAGCTGGGGGAAAAGACCAAATACCGAGTTGAGTATTGTTACCACCGTCAAGAGTGAATTCTTTGTACAGACAGATCAGTTTTGTGCTAACCTGGGTGTGCTGTTGGCATGAACAGGTTGGGCTTTGCTTAGGATGGTAGCAGAACAGGCTTTAGTCGAAGCAGAGCTGCTTTTACGGTTGCCTGATGTCAGGGCAGCTTTTGTGGTGGCTGATGTGTCTGAAGACTTGGCCTGCTCTCCTTCCTCTTCATTCTCGCTCTCCTTCTCCTCCTATAACACATCTGCATGAGCTTAGCTGACAGGTTGGCCAACAGCTAAAAACTAATGCATCACTATATACAGGGTGCGATTAGTTTTTTGATCATGCATAACAAAACAAAACTATGCAAGAATTAAACCCCCCTCGCAATACCATGGATACAGTGCCACTCGGCAAGGCATGCCAAACACTTAAATATGCACTTCAATATTCAATGGAAAATACAAAGCTTTCAAACAAGAGAGCAGAGCTCACTTTGCAGCGAAAACAAAATACTTTCACCCAGGAAACGCTCCTTCGTTCCTCGGGAGTGTTTTAATCCAAACCATGATCTTTTTTTCTGAACTTAACTAGTCATTTTGGTGCCTAAACTTAACTGGCCTTTCTGGCTAAACTCCAACATGGCCTCTGAAAGGACTGTGATCTGGCGGTGCTGCTCGGATTTTATCGTTCTATCGCACTATAGACTGTTCACGTTACAGCGCTTTACTTAGTTTACAATACTTGCATTTTAGGTATATAATGGTCTATTGGTGAAGTAGCATTGATCACGTTGAGGGGGGGGGAGATACATTTTATAAAAATAATTCAGCAGAAGCAGGGATATGTAGACCAGAAAGGGGAAAATCCCACGCAACCTCCCCCCAACAAATTGCACCATGACTATATAGTTCACTTTCAAGCTTAGTCCTGGTCAAAGGTTATGTGAAAATGGGGCGCATGGTTAGCTCACCTGGTTGAGCATGCGCCCCATGTACAGAGGCGGTGGCTGCTGGTTCGGTTCCGACTTGCAGCCCTTTGCTGCATGTCATTCCCTCTCCCCTTTCATGTCTAAACTGTCATATCAAATTAAGGCCTAAAATGCCATAATCTAATAAAAAAGTTTACGTGAAATACATCATTTACCAAAAATATCTGTGGATGTAAAAACACAATGGAGATGATGGGATGTTTGGAGAGTTGCAAATTGGATTCACCTAACTCTCTGAACTGGACAGAAAAATCATTTGTTTCAGTTATTCCGATGAATGTCACCTGTTCACAGGGAGATGCATGTTTTTTATCGTACCTAAGAGAAAATTCTAAGTACAAGTAAATTGCTGATTGGTGAAATGTCTACCTGCAGGCTCTCCTGGAAGCTGGAGGCCTGGTACAGAGCGTATTTGGCGATGGTGGTGTGTGAGCGGCTGCTTTCGCAGGGCCACGTCTGCGTGGAACCACAGGGATCCCAGTTCTCATCAGCGGGCTGCTGAACCTGAGTCCTCACTTCCACTGCATGCTCCGCATTGGCCTCCACCAGAGATTTGGTGGAGAACAGACCAAGGTCTCACATAGGGAAAGGAAAGCAGAGAACATATAATTACACAGATTATTATCAGATAAATACCAATTTCCAAACTTTGTATTTTATTATATTCATAGTTTGAATACAGAGAATGACACAAAGAAAAGGGTGTAGGAATAGAAATGAGATCAGTTTATCTACACTGGATGATTGTAAAACCCACACACTGAAATATGTAAATACATCCAAAGTAGCATTCCTCGATCATAGTACAGACTACTAGTGGCCATGCCATCACGTCATGGTTGTGCATACATGGTCTGCATTCAAATATGGATCATAAAGACACAATTGTGACTGTGAGGATGTGTTGCTGTATTTGCAGATTGTAACGATTGTGAAAGATACGGCGTGGAGAAAGGGCCAGCCAAGTATGGCCTTCACATATTTTTTGTTCAGTATAATTTACTCAGAATATTAAAGGTCTAAAATGTCATGTGTAAAAATGTCTCCTACATCCAAAATAATCCCTTTCAACCTGTTTTAAACTTGAAAAAATCATGGAGAGCCAACCCTCATTTCAGTTCATGTTGCGAATTGTATGTTGTTCAAAAGAAAATGTAATTGTAAAAACTACAACTATAACTAAAAATTGATAAATAAATAAGGATAATATGGATATAAAATAAAGGAAATTTCGGTAACGCAAGTACAAGTAGAAGTTAGGAAGTTTAAAACCAGATTCCGAAATTATCCAAAAGGCACAAGTGAGTTGTAATTTGTTCCAGGAGTCAGGTGCACTAAAGTTAAAGTTCAGATCGAGGTTGTGGAACATGAAGCGAAAGCCAGTCAGCAGAGCGAGTCTGATAAGGTCTCTCTGAGTAACAGAGCACGTCTGTAAGGTAGTGTGGTAGTTTTTCCAATAAGAGCCTATGATATGCTACATTTACTGTATATCTGAATAAGCAATGTCTCCTGCTCTTTTCCTTTCTCCTCCACTGCCCCTTGCATGACAAGTTTCAGAAAACCATGAATAAAAGGCTGTAAATAATGTCAATGTATTAATGAAAACCCAAACCTACAAAACTCATTAAGGTTAAATGGAATTTGATAAATGTTGCTGGGCTTAACAGAGTAATTTGATTGGGTTAAATGAAGTGAGAGGAGTGTGGTGTATAAACTCACTAAGGCGGAGGGAGCCAGCAAGGCCTCTGATGACAGTGACTGCATTTTTGGGATCAGTGCAGAACTGTAGCAGAACTGGAGAGAATGCGTCCCTCTTGCTCTCCAACTGCAAAAGAAACGCAGAATAATTATGAACATTTGAACGCAGCGGAGGAATGAATTTTTGTCTTGAAAACAAATGAAAAATACTGACAGTAGGTTGGTAACGTGTAGATGTCTAAGGCAGCTCTCTCTGCTGCTATCGAGAAAACAATCCAAGACATAATTCAAGTGATATAATTCCAAGATGTATGGTGGTATTTTGCAGATTTTGCAGAGTCTACAGCCATGCTAGGGGCTCTCTGAGGCTGTACTTAGGCACAGCGGTGCTTTGAGGTAAATGCTAACGTCAGCATGCCAACATGCTCACAGTTACAATGCTAGAATGCTGATGTTATGTGTTGGCCCATCTTAGTTTAACGCGTCAGCATGCTAACATTTGCTAATTAGCACTAAACACAAAGTACGGCTGAGGCGGATGGGAATGCCAGAAGTTATGAGAGTATTTAGTCATAAAAGGGTTAGACTAATTCAAATTTTGCCGGTAGATGAAAAGTGAAGGCATCACTGAGGTCGTTACGTCGTTATCATAAGGGGAACGTGAATGTTTGTACAGAACTGTACGCCAATCCATCGGATAGTTATTGAGATATTTCAGTTTGAAGCAAAGTTTTGGACGGACCTAAAGGCCGACACTGCCATCCCTAGAACCATGCCTCTAGCATGGCTAAAAACACATTGTTAGGAGTTAATACTTGATGATATAACTTGTTGGGCTGGATCATGGTGACGATGCTAATCTGTGTGGACTCACATAGATGCTTGGTGTCGGAGGGTTAAGCTTTTCACGAGGAATCGGGATCTCTGAGGCAATTTTAGGTTTAACAGAGAAGGCGGGAAGCAGGAAGGACTCCTTGAATTTGCCCTTCACCCTCGTCCCCCTGGAAAAAGATGGAAAGACAAAATGTTAAGAGGATCAACTTATGCCTACCATACACTCAAGTGTGACACCATCTCACATCTAAAGACAATCTGTCATAATGGCATAATGTTTTTTAGTCACAGTCTAGAAGATTTTTACTACCAAAGACTTAAAACGTACGATAGTAACAATGAATGACATGAATAAATAAATAAATAAGGACCATGTCTACAGAACAGGGCATGTTTTACTGGTTGTACAGTATAACATATATAAATAAAGAGAACAGGACACAACTTTTCATTCGCTTCTCTGACTCAACAACCCGTTTTGTTGTCTCTATCTATTTCTTCACTTACACGGTCACTCTGTCGAAATATGCACACACGCGGTACGCTCCATAGGATTTGTGGATCCGTGCACTGTCGTGCACTAACGTGCAAGTGGCACGGTAACTGGCCAATGAGACATGATCATTATAGCGTTTCAAGCGGGCTCTAAATCAAACACAACCAAGCCACACAGCCATCGGACGGGACGCAGCACTCCACAAAATATTGCATACTTACCGCGACACTTTCAATATAACATTGCGCAATGTGACAATGCAATTACGATATTGAGTCGATATATCATGCACCCCTAGTGTAAGGTCTGCAAAGGATGTAAAACAGATATGAATGAATGAGATGCCCAGACTCCAGACTACTCACTTGCAAGCTCTGATCACTTCAGCGCCCGTGTTTTTAATACTGATCTTGGAAAGTGGGATTCTTTGCTCTTTCATCTCTGATATGTTGAATGTTTGTCTTCCGACACTCTCCACTTTAATCAAGAGGATCTTCAGCTCCTTACACAAGCCCATGGACAATGCCTTCAGTTTGAGCGGGTCAACTGGAGCTAATGAGCAGGGAGGCTTGCTCGCTGGGTTGGAAACACATGATTTGGACGTATTGATTGTTGCACTTGACACAGTTGATGCTGATTTTGAGGTCTGGGTGTTTGTGTTTCCAGCTGCGGAGTTATTTTCTAACTCACTGACATCTTCCTTCTTCTTCTTCTCCGTTATCATCTTTACCTCAGCGTTCCCCGTGTCCACTTTTTCTTTTTGGATGTGTATGCCATGTGGGGTTAGATTTTCCTGAGGAATCTGGCCCTTCGTGCCATCTATCTTCGCTTTGTTTTTAGGACAGACGATGCTGCTTTCTTCTGTCTTTATCTTAATCTTGATCTCTCCCTCCTTAGCCTTTCGTTTTCTCTTTCGGTTTGTACTTATGCATTTTGTCTCTTCGCTTGGTACTCTCTCTTCTTTGGTAGAGACCGTGATGAGGCTGGTGAAAGAGGCTGCATGTGTTGTGGTCAGTCTCAGCTTTGCACTCAGCGACCCGTCCAAAAGAGATGACTCTGTACTCTCAGTGAGGATCTCCACATCCACACCCTCTTGTTCCTCTTTTATGTCGGTCTCAATTTCTTCCTGCTTCTCCTGCGCCAAGGAGTCCGCGACAGGCTCCCCCAGATGTGTCGGACTGTGGGATTCCAAAAGCGTGTCTGAGGTAGTGTGAGTTGGTGACTGATTACCGGGCGTGGACGATGCTGTAGCTTCTGATGTGGGGGAGAAATCCTGATGCTCATGAATCTCCGGCCCCAGTTCAAAAGAAGAGGAGTACTTCACTCCTCCGTTGGTGCCAGCGGGAGGCCCCCCAAATGGACCGCCTCGACACGCGACTCTCTGGCCTCCGAGAAAGTTGGCCAGGCTCTGGAAGACATCATCCAAACCGGTTTTGTGGTGGCGAAGCTCACAGAGAAGAGAGCCGGAGGTTTCCCCGCCGCTGTCCACCTCTTCGTCCTTTTCGTCCTCGCCAACTTGTTCCGTCGCGCGAGGCAGATCGCCGACTTCGGACACGCCATCGTGGGAGTAATCAGCCGCTGGGCTTTCACAAGCCTCCTTATTGGTATCGTCGCTGTCGACAAGCGGAGGAGGCGGAGAGAAGCACTGGGTGGGGCTGGGCTGAAGAACGGGTCTACTTATCACTCCCTTTTCTAGCTCCTCTTCGTCTTCTCCCAGAGTTGATACTGGAGAGCCCTGCCAGCTGAGAACAGGAGGGGTATTCGCAAGGTTGTCGTCCATTTCCCTCAAATGTCCCACAGGCTGTAGGTCTGGAGCGTTGAGAACCCCTCCCTGCCCAGCGTCTTTGCCATGGATGGGCTGCTCTAAGCTAATATAACATGCTCTACTGAGAGGCGCCAAGGCTTTAAATAAAAGGGAGGGGAGTGGGTCATCGGGCTTCGCCTGTGGTTGGTCTTCTGATCGGGGTGAGACGATGGTCTGGATGGGTCTGGTGTTCCTGGGAAGAGACTGGATTCGTTGTTTCCTGACAGGCAGTTTTGGGGGACTGCCATTCTTCTTGGGCATTTTATGATTTCCGGATTTTGAGGATGGTTGCGATGTGCAGCTGGGATGAGGAGTATTTGTGGATGGCCTGTGTGTCCTCTCCGCTCGCTCACTCCTCTCCCTGTGCTTGTGTTTGGGCGCCGACTGGCATGGATTCTCTGGGGACACGGTTGTAGTCTTCGTTTTACTCATCTTGGCCTCTCCTGAAGAGTTGGAAGCAAACATTTCATTTTCTGTGACTTTCGTTTTCAAGCCTAACTTTCTTTCCCTCCTTGCTGCTTTGTCCCTCTTCTTTTGTTTCTCGGCCAACCTTTTTTCCTCTTTTTTCTTCCGCCTCTTTCTCTCTTCGCCTTTTCTCTCCTTTTTCACCAGCTTCTCGGCTTTTTTGTGTTCTTCCGACTCCTTCTCGGGCTTGTTCGCTCTTGATCTGCTGTGGGTGGACTGTCGCGAGCAGAGGGGCTGCGAGGCCTTTCGATATTTGACGTCTGAAAACCTGGATTTTGCACCGGCGTGAGATGTGAGAGACGTGGTGGATGTCAGGCTAGGTCTCGGGGTGCGATTAGGGCTTCCCTGCAGTTTCTGCTGTCCACTGAGGCCAGGACTACACTGACGAATGATTAGTGGATCTTTTCTGCCACCGGCCACTGTGTATGGAGAGGGACTGGAAGGAGCTCGTGGACTGCTGCTTGCAGTAGAATCTCCAGCGTTAGGGCTGCAGAGGAGGGAGGAATAGGGAGGGGAGTCTGCAACAGCAGACTTGGAGAGGGCTGGATCCCGGGAATTGCCCCTTTGATGAATGCGCTGAGGTTCCTGCAGAGTTAAGATTACATCTGTTTAGACTTTTGTTCAGGGATGGGACACTCAATTACATAGAATCATATACTGGTACTTAGAGCTGGGCAATATATCGATATCATATCGAAATCGTGATATGAGAGTAGATATCGTCTTAGATTTTGGATATCGTAATATCGTAATGGCATAAGTGTTGTCTTTTCCCGTTTTTTCAAAGACTGCATTACAGTACAGTGATGTAAGCTTACCAGACTGTTCTAGCGGTTCTATTATTTGCCTTTACCCACTGTAAATATTTTGTGAAAGCACCAATAGCCAACACGGTATCGATATTGAGGTATTTGGTCAAAGATATCGTGATATTTGATTTTCTCCATATCGCCCAGCCCTACGTGTACCGTTATACTTACATTCATGATGTTATTAATAGCAACTTAGGCCTAGTGAAATGGCATGGAAACGTGAATTCAAATAATATATTCAGTCTCTCAAACCTACAGACACTAAAAACGGACAACACTGTCATACTGTACGGTAAACTTTTAGAAGTATAATGTATTTTGTTTTGTCTCTTATTGTAATTTTATATTATAGTTTATTCATCCCCTTCTACATAATTTTTTTTTGTTGATAACACTTTTTATAAGTCCTATTATAGTCCTATTATTGTTTATCTGTTTTTTTTAAGATTATTTTTTTAGGCATTTATTATATAGGACAGCTGAAGATGTGAAAGGGGAGAGAGACGGGGAATAACTTGCACCATAGGGCCGCAGGTCAGCATGGAACCTGCGGCCGCTGCGACAAGGACTGAGCCTTTGTACATAGGGCGCACGCTCTACCAGGTGAGCTATCCAGGCACCCCTGAACTGTTGTGCGTTTTAATTGGGGGGGGGCATAGAAACAGCTTTTGAAAGGGAAGAGATATTGAGAGCTTAATGTCCAATGTACTTGATTAATCAACAGAGTTGCTTGGATACAGAATGTAATACACTCTACCTTTTTATTTAGAAATAACTTATGTGTGCTCATGCTGTTTAACCCTTAGAGAACGGAGATCCCGCAGACAGCCGCTAGAAACTATTAAGTGCTCATATTATGCTCATTATCAGGTTCATAATTGTATTTAGAGGTTGTACCAGAATAGGTTTACATGGTTTAATTTTCAGAAAACACCATATATTTATTGTACTGCACAGTGCTGCAGCTCCTCTTTTCACCCTGTGTGTTGAGCTCTCTGTTTTAGCTACAGAGTGAGGCATCACACTTCTGTTACATCTTTTTTGGGAGTCGCACATGTGCAGTGAGTACTGCTAGCTTGTTTGTTGAGTGTGAGGGAGTGCCACGCTAGCAGCTAGGCGAGCATTATAATGTGTTACAAAGTGACCACGTTTGTCACGGAACTAAAGGCTGGACTACAATAGAGCTGTTTGGAGCAGTTTGTGAACAGTGTTTTCTGTTGGAAATGCTAAGTCCCTTTGGGGTGGACTTTGGGCATTTTCACTTTGTAAACCTATAAAGATACACAACACAATAAAGGAAAGGCGAAAAGCCAAAAAGCATAATATGATCACTTCAAGATGAAACTATCAAAACGCCCTTACGCTCAGCTCATAAAAATGAGCATATCTCAAAAAACATGGAACCGTGTCCGATTTTTTTATTTCATTTTATTTATGACACAATTTAAATAATTGTATAAATGGTTATGGTTTATCGACTTGCATAACCTTTTAGCTTAGGTTGTACTGATTTTAGGGGCATGAAGCATTTGAAGGTACTCCAAGAAATGACATCACAATAAGAAAACCTACCAATGTAGGCACTGGCGGACCAATTCTTTTGCAAAGGGTTAAATGTTTATTTCTCACTGTGCTTTGTTTGTGGTGATGGCTCCATGAGTCCTTCTCCTCCAGAGGGTGTAGCTGCGGGTTGTGCTGTAGGGCTCTGGGGTGGCCTGTGTGCCGTTGATAGTGGTAATGGTGGTTTTGGTGGCTGTAAGGCACGCAGGTGTGGTCTGCTGGTGAAGATGAGATTTTCCGGTCGACCTTCCCCCTGCTCCCGTGATGTGGTGGTCTGCTGCCACAACTCTGGTTTGGAGCCGCTAGGTGACTGTTACTGAAGCCGTGTCCTCCAGCTCGCAGTTTAGAGTTTTCCTGCACATTTCAAAACCAATAATAGAAATCAACTAAAACTGATGTTTGCTCAATTTCATTTTGTGGTTAAAAAAAAAAAAAAAAAAAAAAAAAAAAAAAAGCCCATAACATACTAAAAGATCCATCTCAACCCCAGACACTCTCTGTTTGAACTGCTGCTCTCAGGCAGACATTTCAGGACAATTAAAACAAGGACAAACAGACTCAGAAACAGTTTTTAATCCAAAAGCCATAACTGCACTCAACGCTTCTTGGGTTTAAAGAATGAATCATGCAGTGAATGTCTTGTTTGTATGATATGCCTGTCTTTTGTGTTTTCACTTTCTTTAAAAAAAAAGCCTCTTTTTTTTACATTTTTATAGAGACTTTTAGAGACTCTTTTATATGCATTTATTTATTAACCTGCTTTGCACTTTTGCTGATGTTTTGCACTGAAAGGACCTCATTCACTTGCGTTATACATGTACAATGACATTCAAGACTCTTCTATCCACTGATTATAGAAGCTCACAGTACCTGTTGCTGTGTTGTTGAGGTCCTGTAGTCAGAGTGGTGGCTATGACCCGATCTGTCACTAAGAGGCTTCCAGTCATCTTGGTTGCAGCGGTGGGCAAGTATAGGTAAATGCCTTGACCCAGGATGAGATGACTAAACAGAGAAGCATAAATATCCTGTCATACTAGATTAGGGTTTTACCAATGGGTGGTGCTATTGCACAGGAATGAAAGGCTGTGTACAGATAAACAGGCTAGATTTAACAAAGGAGTCAAAGTTTGTTGTGCTAAGCCAATGTTTCTCATAAAGGGGGACTAAAACATTTCAGTCCTGCATAATTCCTTAAGTAATTGTACACTATAATATTTAATGGATTTAGTGATTCTAAACAATGGAAATGTAGCATGAAAGTCCTTTTCAGTTACAATATTGTTGTTAAGTAAATCGGACACTGATGGGGCAGCGCTGTAATGTGCCTCTTTCTGTCTTTCTTTATTTTTATTTTGAACAAAAATATTACTAAACACAATGCACAGCAGTGCATAGCAACACACCAAAAGAAAAAAACATGATCTATAAAGTGTATGTTCATTCTGCCCGAAAAGGAGCGGGACAAAGCCGAAGCTTGTTATTTTTCCCACCCCTCATTTAACTTTAAATAGTTCCTGTATATATTTTGTATATGCATGTTCATATATTTTATATTATATATTCTTTATATAGCTAGACTAAAGGTTGATTACCTCTGTAAAGTCACCAAACTCTACCTGATCAGGGCCAGAGTCCCTTTTCCTCTTGGCTGGACACTCTTCCCTTGGGGATAACGGGTGCAGTGGAGGGAGACTGTGCTGGTGCAGCGGGTCTCTCCGCTGGTGAAGGGCTGGCCGTTTCCAGGGTCCTGGTCTGTTGTTTATCATTCTGTCTGGAAAGCTCCTGCGGCAGTCGGAGTGGGCCCATCTCTCCGGTGGTGGGGATTGGAGTTCTCGGTTGTTGCGATGCAGGCGAGGGCCGCCATGCTAACAGTCAAAAAGCAAATTTTGCTGTACAATTAATTGTCTCTGAAATAATTGCGATTAAATATATATATATAAATTCTGTATTTATTTATTACTTTTTTTTAACAAATACAAGTTTTGAATGAATCTCAGGGTACATCTTTTAGTTATCACTGTTATGTGACCCAGATAATGTAATAACACAAGTACACAGCCTATGAAGTAAACAACGCCTCTTTCTTATCATAAAATAACTGGCTCCCCCCTTCTCATGTTTTTTAAATCACTTTTATATGTGCTGTGGATTACTTTTTTCCATGTCATTGGATTGCGGCAAAATACGGATCTTTTTTCTTAATGTGTCTTAACGTTTTATGGTGCGATTGCGCTGCGTTTGGAGAGGCATCTCAACAGACTGTAGGTCGAACACTTTTTTTCCATGTCATTGGATTACGGCAAAATACGGATCTTTTTTCTTAATGTGTCTTAACGTTTTATGGTGCGATTGCGCTGCGTTTGGAGAGGCATCTCAACAGACTGTAGGTCGAACACTGATTGTTCACCGTTACATTTTAGTTGAATTATTCCGCCACCGTCTGTCTATTGCGTTCCAAGACAGCCGTGCCGGGATTGGCGATTGATTATTACCCATGTGTGCTTTGTTGAATGGTCTCAATGTTTTATTTCATGTGAAAACTAGTTTACTAGAGGAGTAACTTAGTATTTGAAGTAATGCAGTAATGCAGGAAGTGTGCATTTAGTTTCCATGCTTATTGTGTTTCCCCAACAATGTTAGTGAGTAAATCTACTGAAATGGCCACCACACCATAACAGAGGAGTGTGATGCGTAAGATGAGAAAGCAGAGGTTAAGCCAAGTTTCTCATAGCTGTAAAAAAAACAATGGGCATCTGTACGTCTTTACCAAACGCAAACCAGTATAGCATCAATGAAATGTTGGGGAGGGTCATGCCTCTTTTCCTAATCATTTTGGAGGGTCGTACAAAATGTATTGCCGGTGAAGGGAGGGTCCCAAAACTCCTCCGGTGGCCCCTTAAATAAATAACGAACAGTCCCCAACAAAAAACCACAAATATGTAAACAAATTGACAATTATGTAATAACCGTTACAGGCTTATCTAAGAGTCAAATGATGACACACTTCTAGTTCATGCAGTGTGAATGTCAACTCATTTGAAAGTAGTACTGTTCAGGGTCTGCAGGTCTCACCACAGAGTTGCTGACACTGCTGTCCCAGTTAGTGTAGCGCTCCTCTGGTCCTGTTAGGTAACCGCTGTTGGTGCCAGCTCTGTTGTGGAATGAGCGTGTGGAGTTGTGGTGCCAGTTCTGGGCCTCAAAGGCCTCTTTGCCATCCCAGAGACGTAGAGGCTGTCTGTGCCCCCTAGAGGTACCCTTGTCCTGGACATGGCTGACTGTCCTCTCCCCCCTAAGCAAAAGACCAACTGAACTAAGCAACAACTTTGATGATGCAGATCAGGTGTTGTACGGTTCTGCTGCTCAGGGGGAAAGTACAAGTGAAGCTGAGTATCCCAGTAGTTTCAGTAACAAATGGATTGCAGCCCAGAACTTATTTTGAGAACGATTACCTGTGCCTTAAGAGGCAAAACTGCAAAATGTAGCGTATGGATGATTTACACTGTTTTACTCACCTATTATAAAGACGACTTGATGCTGGATGTGATTGATTGCGCCCTCCTTGGCATCTGTGGTAGCGAAAAAAAAAAAAAAAAAAAAAAAAAAAATAACATAACATAAGATAATAATGCAGCCGAGACTTGAAAATATACAGCCCATAAGCAAATATAACAAATGCTGCCATAAGTCTCTTTTTTCAAGTGCAGGCTCCTGTGTATGTACACTATTTTTAAAAATGTCTTAATCAAGTTTTTCCTTGTTGATTGCTAATTTTGCAACACTCAAAATGAGAAGTTACTTCAGGAGCATTTCTTTTAGTGACTACTATTCAATACCTTATAAGGAAAAGCCAGCCACTGTCAATAAACTTCTACCACCTCACTAAATATGGAGTTAATTTGGATAGCTTGCTAATAAAGCAGAGGGTTATATTGTCATTGTGACTATATTGAACTTCACTTCACTATAGACTATTGGATAACCCAGTTATTATTATTTATATTTTTTCATTATAAACATGCATTTTGAGGTCTTTAATTAAACTTTGAAAGGAAAATTGTGGTGGTGCTATTTTTCTCAGTTGAATTGGATTACATGTTGATACAATTTACCAACCTACAGTAGTGCATGTTGCTCAATGCAAAACCTACCACTGCTATGCTAAGAGGTTTTCAAATATATTTATGGTTTGTAGTTAAGTATATATGTCACACCTTTTAATCGGAGTCCCAAGTACTACTGCCAAAACCACAACCAGTTAGGGCTGGGTATCGTTCAAAATCTTTCGATCCGGTGCCAATTTTGACACCTCAGTTTCGATGCCGGTTCCTAACGATACCTTTTTCGATACCATATGTTTTAAAATCCATTTCAACATCAACAAAAATACATTAAAAACACAAAGCTTTTATTTTCCAACTTAATTGTGAATCAAAGCAGTTATCAAAATGTAAAAATTCGGGTAAAACTGCTCACTCAGAGTAACATTAATAACTGATAGTCATGAGGGCAGAGAAACCACCGTTGTGCCTGCTTGTCTAAGAGGAAGTGTAACATCAACAGCACCACGACCGCTTTCGGCTTGCTATTAATATCATATCGCTGCTGTCTGCGTGAAGTTTTGAAAAACTGTAATCGCACTTGAAACCACTTTATCGGCATTGCTGTGACTCACTGTGACTTCAACAAAACTACAGAGCCGACGACGTAGTTTACTCCGTCCGCACCTCTCTCTGTGTGTGTGTGTGTGTGTGTGTGTGTGTGTGTGTGTGTGTGTGTGTCAGAGCTCTGCTCTCTGTCAGTATGCAGAGAGGACAGATAAGCTTGCGCTTACGCGTTCAGACGCTTTAGGAACTGAAATTTGGCACCGAAAGATTAATAATTCTTCGATACTCATAGGATCGGGATAGGATATTTTTCATTGCCATAAAAGTATCGACGTTCGGTGCACAGCCCTACAACCAGTCAGCTACAGACACAATCATATTCATTAGAGCCACCCTCGACTGCTGCAGCTGAATAGTTAGATTGAAGCTTCTCTTAGTCCTGCTTGTCTAAACTGCAGATGCAGCTGAAGAAAGAGATTTTCATTTAATCAGTCAGTCCCATAAAGTGGTGCTTATCTTGAAAAAAAAAAACAGACAACAAAGGCTGGAGTCCCACCTGCTGGAATAATCCTTGTCGGGGGAAGTTTAAGCCTCAAGTTGTGCCACTATCCACTCCCACTGAGTGTATATTCTTTTCAGGAAGGCTTCGGCCAACTCTAGGTGTTAAAGGCATTTCTATTGTACCTGCTTTCCCAACAGTTACAGCCAACACTGTCCCTTTGACTTCTATGAAGCTTACTGTAGTCTTATTGAAGTATTCAGATCCTTTACTTAAGTAAAAGTACTAATACCACACTGTATACAATATTGTGTTACAAGTAAATAAGGTTACTTGAGTTAAAGTATGTAAGTATCATGAGGGGAATGTACTTAAAGTATTAACGGTAAAAGGACTCAATGCAGAAAGATCCTAGATTATAGAAACTGGAAACGATCCAAACAGGATTATTTCAGCTGGACTTGTAGGCCGTTATATTGTTGGATAGTTTAATTTACAATAAAATATTGTATTTTATAAACTACATGTGTTTTGTGTTCAAAAATCTTAATTCGTAAAAGTAACTAAAGCTGTAAAATTAATGTAGTGTATTTCTCTCTGAAATGTAGTGGCGTAGAAGTAGAAAGTAGCATGAAAAGAAAAGACTCAAGAAAAGTACTTCCAATTTATACTTTAGTACAGTACTTGAGTAAATCTACTTACTTATGTTACATTCCACCACTGCTTATCAGTCAGAGTCAGACTCTTCAACACAACAACATCATGTAGCACTGCTAGCTGTTCAGCAACATGAGCCAACATGTTCACAATATTCTGCACTATGTATAGTTATTTATTTATTACTCTGTGCCACCTCCTACTGTGACCCGTGCAATATGCTAATATGCCATTTTTTTATTCATCTGTATATAAAACAGGTGTTCGTATTATTATTATTACTCACTTATTTTTCTATACATATTTTTTTTTTTTTTAGATATTTTGCCGTTCTGTTCTTATTTAATGTGTATTTTCTTATTTGTTGTGTTGCATTTGAACTGCTGTAAGTAGGAAATGTTGGCTGAGTCTTGCAGTGGCGCAGGGTTTGAATCCGACCTGCTGCCCTTTGCTGCGTGTCATCCCCCATCTCTCTCCCCCTTTCATATCTATCTCAGATCAGAAGAAAACATTCCCAGGTTTTTAGTGTCTGTTCATGTTTTTTGAAGGACTGTTTGTGCCAAAACTATCTTCTTTTTTTGTTTTAAATAAAGAGAAAAGCCCACCCCCAAAAAAAACTAGAGAATTTCCCCAGCGTGGGATCAATAAAGTCTATCTTATTTTATCTTATTATTGGAACGCAGCACAGACGCACCAAGTGAAAAATTGGGGTAAGTGTGTGAGTGTTATGATGGTGCTGCAGACCTTTCTGTGTGGCTCCATTGGCGACTGTTTACAGGGGCCCATTGTCCCCTGTTAGGTCCACCCGCTTGATAGGAGACCCATGTGTTACGGCCAGAGTACAGCTCTGCTGGGTGATACATGCAGCCTAAAACACACATTAATGCATACGCTGTTACGATTTTGAACATAAACAAATATGATATCTCATTTAAAGAACGTCTGACTGCATAAAATGCAATCTAGAAGCGCTGCAAATTTCAGATCTTAGCTTATGCAATGACAATGACCACCCCTTTGCACTGAAGCTTTAGATCCTTGATTCTTATTTAGAAGACTGCTCTACTCATTGATTCATTATTGGGGGGAAAAAAGGCTTACAGGAAGGGTCTGTAATCAAGTGAAGTAAAATCCAATTACAGCAGCAGATGAACACTAACGATAAACACTACATGCAGCAACTCACACATGGATGTTTGATGATGGCGTTTTGGCAGGGCAAATGTAGATTTCGGCATTACTCTACTATCAACGACATCTGCAGAAACTGCTAAGCTGTTTTCACACAAAAGATGTGAAGCACTGTGGTACAACAAAGTCCTACAAAAGGGCTACAGTGGTGCACATGCATGGAAATACATACACAAAGTACAGAGACGTAAACAAATGTTACCAGTCTTGGTCTGTGTTTTGGAGGCCCTCCACTTCACACCTGAGAGCAAAAAGAGAGAGAGAGAGAGAGAGAGAGAGAGAGAGAGAGAGAGAGAGATGAATGTCTACACAATAACTGTTTTTGTTCTGGATTATCCTTGTGGGTCTGAGATTTACATGCAGACCATAGTGTTATTTTGTGTATCTCTGGTACATTTCATTTCCTCACGCTGTATTTCCTGCTGCACTGTATCTATTCAGCGGCCATATCATCAGTCAGCCAGAGCTGCATTGTGCATTCAGCCTCTTTCTAATCACTGCTACCCAGCAGGCACCACAGCCAGCAGCCATCCAATGAAAAAATAACAACAAGACGAAGGGCCATGGCAACCTCACTTTAACAACAAGGAAAAGCAGAAGAAGAAAAAAAGAAAAAACAGGGTGGGCTGCTGTAGTATTTGTATCAGCTTACAGTAAAAGCCCTGAGTCTTTATTTCTCTGACAGGACTGGTGGTCAACAGCACGCATCTTCCATCCAGTCTCACAGTTCATCATCAGCTGCTAGTTCACTACATCTATACTTCTTCATTTCATTTTGCTTCAAGTGCATTAACTTCCAGAAGCACAGTGAGCGCTATAGCTGCCCACTGAGTACTGAACCGCTGTACCAGGTCTGGTGTTTGGCTGCGTTTGTCAAGTTTTTCACTTTTACTCTGCCTCCTTTTTATTTCCTTTGATCACAATATAATTGTTGAATACTAGAGCTGCAAAGATTAAATTGAGTATTTGTCAACGATTAAATTCTTCGCCAACTATTTCGATAATTGAGGTATCGGTTTGAGTCCTTTTTTAAGAAAGCGTCTCAAATGTGAATATTTTGTAGTTTCTTTTCTCCTCTATGACAGTAAACTGAATTTTCTTTGAGTTGGGGTTTTTTTCTCACCATTTTCTGACATTTTATAGATCAAACAACTAGTCGATTAACTGAGAAAATCAACAGATTAATCGTCAATGAAAAATAATCATTAGTTGCAGCCATATTGAATACAGCCATTTACTTGACCATAGACAGAAAAGATGTCTTACTCCCTACAGTCTCTATTACTACTGCCAAACACTTCAGCCCTCAGTATATTGGGTTGAAATGAGCTGACATTGTAAAGATCAACTTTCCATGCTGGAGAGAGCTTTGCTGTACCGTTGATAGCTTGCACTTCTACGTGCATTTCCCACAGCTATTTATACACACTTTGAAGAACTGCTGTGCAACATTTTACCACTTCCCTTACAGTACCATTTAAAAGTTTGTTCCATACAGGTTTCATTGTGACGAGACTGTTGCAGATGCCTAAAGATAACCTCTCTGTGAGTGCTGAATGAGCTCAGTGAGCAACCTCTTCAAGAGTCCATTTCGTACCAGTTGCTAGAGCAACTGAAGCCAGACGGTTCTTCCTGCTGTAGCTTTAGGCCTTTTTTTTTTTTTTTTTTTTTTTTTTTTTTTTTTTTAAGAGTCAACTCCATTTCGATTTATTTTTAGAGTAGAAAGAGGACACAAAAGCCCTAATGTTACACTGCATATACGGTAAATCAAGACTGCAGGCGGTTATCCGAACATGCACTGTACTGTATGCCATCAGAAGCTGTACCATGGACACAACGTGCCAGGTTATATCATATACCACTAAAATCTGCTTTTTTTGAGGGACCAGCATTTTGAGCTTCTGCAATCTCAATCGGTGCTCAAATAACGTCTTCATCAATTGCTTTAAAGCTTTGGATCTCGATTGTACGACTTTATTGTCAGACTTGTCGGTTTCGCCTCATGCCAATGTCGCATCACTGTCACTGTGTGCGGTGTGTTGCAACATTTTCAGACACTTGTGTTTCAACTGTACCGTGCTTTTGAGCCAGAGCACGCTGGTAGCTGAGCAACACCACACAGGCACCAGATGAACCATCTGCTGTAGTGTAGAGCCCTTCCTGTTGCACACTGTTGGTACAGTGTTGTAGGAGGAGCCGTCAGTCAGCAGCAGCTTAAATTTGACTCTGCCCAACAATGGCTATGTGCTTCCAATATTAAACCCATCTGCGCAGGGTTAATTCGAGACATCTGGAATTCAGCTCCAAGGCCAAATGATGTCATGTGCAAAAGGGGTTAAGTTGCCATTGGGTAAAACCCTCTGCTTTGCAGTGAGATAACCCTACTGGTTGGTTAAACCTGCTGTCTGCACCACTGTGTGCTTCTTCCCTCCCTCTTATCACCAAGGAAACCCTGGTCATCTCTCTGTCTCCACAGAGGGATAGCCATGCATCCTTTCACGTCTCTGCTGGAACCCTCTTTTTGCCGGTCTAACTAATGTATTTGAAACCTAATAGTGTGTGTGTGTCTGTGCATGTGCATCCCTGTAACCAACCTTACCTCACAATGAGCACTGAGAGAAAAGGGGGAGACAGAGTCCAAATTCGATGATGTCAGGCAGTCAGGAATAGCAAGACAGCAGAGCCGTGCAGTCTCAGATCCCTTTAAATAGACATGCTCATCCTCCGCTAGCTGGCAAACACACACACACACACACACACACACACACACACACACACACACACACATATAGTAAAGTAGAGTGAGTGAGGAAATACCACAGGCAGTTGGTGCACAGATGTACAAGACAGGAAGGTTTCATTGTCTCAAAATCAAGGGCAGCATCTATCATCCATTGCTGCCATTCTCTTCCTTTCTATCCTCGCCTCTCATTTCCTACAACAACATGCTTTCCTATCACACACATTTGCAATGTTGCAAACCTGACCCTCTCTAGACAAAGGGAGATAATGAAATGAGATGTGAGGAAGAAGGGAGAGGAAGGGTGGGCCAGTAACCTCAGATGGGCCGACAGACTTTCCTTGTCTCTCGTCCTTCCTCTTAATGGCCCTGCCCTTTGCCATCTTCACTACTTTTTTCAACAAGACTCCTATTCTTTCTTAATACCCAACATCCCAGCCTCTTCCTTTCTCTTCCAGGCTATATGTATGGCTCTGCCTATGCCTCACCCTCCCTTTTCTCTGCACGCTGTGTCCTTGTATCCCTGGCAACCGATGATATCATTTACTCCAGAGCTGGGAGCAAGGCCTCGAGCAAGGAGGGGAGTGTTTGCGTGTGCATGTGATTTTGACATGGAGGGAGGGGGGATTGAGAGAGTCCATAGGATTTAATGTACACTTCCACATTTTTATCTTCTTCTCTCTGTTCATTCTTCTCAGATGTCTGCAAGCTGAATTAAAATCATTCACTGTGTAGTGAAGAACTGCTGCAGTTCTGCAAATACACTCCAATTTGTGTCCTCATTTGGACAAAGCAACAGTCTGTTACATTCTTGCATACCTCACTCTATCTGGAGCTGCTTGCTAGCTGCAGACAACCACTTCAGATGTGCATATCTTGCTGAGACTTTCTGTGTGCATGTGTGTAAGTATTAAGGATCCTATACCATAAAAGGAAGGATGGGCTGCAGCAGCAGACCAGGCCGGTCTCTGGTGGTTCCTAGGCCAGCTAACACAACAGAGAACAGATGGAGGAGAAGCTACAAGCGACATCGTACAGACAGACTAGATAGACAACCCTCCCTGACCGCACACACACACACACACACACACACACACACACGTGTGATTTTATGGATTCAGGGATGAAAAAGCATCCCGATCACAGAGCGAGAACGTACAGTATGAGCCGAATATCAATCACATTTCTAAAAATAACATCCCTGCAGCCCCGCTTCCCTCGGCTCTATCCCCTTCTCCCTCTCTGTAATAGCAGCTTCTCCCGGTGTATGCTCCATAAAGCACAGCCCTCGGAGGGGTACTGGAATGTACCAAGGCAAGGTCAAGAACAGGAAATAGGGGTGTGTTTTGCAAACAATGCAAAATGTACAGCTTTAAGCAAACAAAGACAATGAGGGAGGTTAACAGGTTTGAAGAAGGCACTGGATGCATGTGTAGCTTGTGTGTGTGTGTGTGTGTGTGTGTGTGTGTGTGTGTGTGTGTGTGTGTGTGTGTGTGTGTACCCGTCAGACAGCTGGCTTGTGTGGGGACCAGTAACCTAGAATTGCACGTCCAGGTGGTTACCTTAGCTGGCAATCAAATCAACTGGAAGCATACATTAGGTGCAAGTTGTAGCTTAGGAAGTAACCCTACATAACCTTGGTTCATTCTGTTTTAAATTATTCAGAAATCTGTGTCTGAGTGCAAATTACTTCAGCCCATTATTTTATAAAAACACAACAAAATCAAAAGCGTTCTGTGTGGGATGTGTTAAGCAGACTGAGCTGAACTTTCAGCGGAGCCAAGTACTTATGTGTGTGACACAGTTTCGACATGACTCTAAATGAAGATTAATTGTCACACTTGGTCACACTGGCTGATATTCAACAGTTCAACATTCCACAGAGCACAAACGTAACCACAACACAAGTGTAACCGCAGCAGTTCACCTTCACTACATTCATCATTACACATTTCTGCTCTTGCAGTGTGTCAGCACGTGAGCATTGTGTGTGTGTGTGTGTGTGTGTGTGTGTGTGTGTGTGTGTGCGCGCGTGCGCGCGCGCTTCATGCATGGATGTGCAGCACAGTCTGCAGACACACACACTGCAGTATGTTCTGCCAAGACCGATTGCTCAGAACAATGACACACAGATAAAAGACACACATTTATAGACAAACACAGAAGAGAAAAGAAAATAAATACATGCTCACACTGGTAGATGTAGTTCATGAAGTACAGTATTTACATGAAGCCATAAGCAAACAGCACATGAAGCTGCTCCTCTGTAGACCTTTTACCTCTTGTCTTTTGTCCTCGTTCCCTTTGGTCCGCACGCTCCTCTGCTCCCCTTTTCCTCTCTTCCTTTCACTCCTCGCCACCTTGTCTCTCACCCGAACCTCTCCTCCGTCTTCTCTCTTCCCCCTTTCCTCCTCTTCCTGTTTCCACTCCACTTTCTTAAGGTCGGTCTCTCTGCAGACCGATCCATGTACAGAGACCGACAGGGCGGGCCGACAAGCTGCCAGTCACAAGGCGAGAGCCAATGAGAGGGGCAGAATCTCTTATCTATCACATTTTGCAGCGAGCTGGAGGAGGCAGGAGGAGGGGGGAAACAGCAGACAGGGGCTGGGGGCTCTTTATTTCCCTCTTCCTCTCTTTCTGTGTGTGTGTGTGTGTGTGTGTGTGAGAGAGAGAGAGAGAGAGAGAGAGAGAGAGAGAGAGAGAGAGAGAGAGAGAGAGAGAGAGAGAGAGAGAGTGCAAGAGCAAGCAAGTGAGAGTTGGAACGTGGCCAGTAGGCTACAGTAGAGGAGGTATTTTACATTTTCTCATACAGATATGCTCCCCCCCCCCCTCCAATATCACTGCAAGTGGCTGACACCCATTTTCACCAAATCCTCAAAAAATAATAGAATATTTAATGGCTAAATTAAAGAAGAAAAGAGAAGGAGAACCACAATACACATCGGCCTTTAACTCCGATTTCCGGGGAGCTGTAGGCTACATCCTGGTATTTTTCTGGATGAAGTGGGAAGTGAAGCAGGGTGAAATGGAGACGGACGGGCTGCTGAGTGTTGGCTGAGCTCAAATGTCAAGTGACAGGAGAACCAGGGGGAGGTGGGGCTACAGCTCCACGATCATGAGGGAGGGGCTATATTTTGTGGGCTCACGATGCAAGAAAACACACACACACACACACACACACACACACACACTCATTGCCTCTGCTCATTTCACCCATCAGCGACCAATAAAAAGCAGGCAGAGAGCAGAGGTGTCTGCCGGTGGCTGAGTGCACGGTGAGAGGCAGAGACGGATGGAGAGCTGACGAGGAGCCAGACGAGTGTGTGAGTGAAATGGTGGAAGCAGCCCGCTGACAGTTTTTCTTTTTTTTTACCTCTGAAGTGCCTTAGCAACAGCCCCCGATCAGCCCAAACTCTATTGGTTAATGCACAACCCCATGTGGCTATTTGGACCAATCAGAAGGCTTTGGTGCAGAACTTAGAGGGGACATCTTCATAGGCCAGAATATGTGCTAGATTGAGCCCCCTGGTGGCTCAATGAAGGTCTCTCTCAAAAACCCAAAATATGTAATCTATTGATACAGTAATGATACAGAAAATGTTTTACATGTCACCCATGCACTTCAGAAATCATAATAAACATCATATGAATGTGGATTTAAGCAACAACAAAAAAATGACATTATCATAAAACAGTTTAATGGCACAACATGGAGGAGGTATTTTCCCCGACAGCTGTAAAATAATCTTTTGGAGCTCAAACAGACATGTTTATTTCTTAACAAATGTGTTTTTTTTTTTTAAACTAATAATTCTACAATAACACAAAACACTATGGTAAAATGAGTGACACGAGAAAAGAACAAAGAAAAAGAAAAAGAGTTAAGAAAGGAAAAGGTCAAACGGAGCAGCCAAAAGTTGGAAGATTTAGCTGACTTTGAATTCAAATTAATAAAATATTCACGAGTTTAATTGAGTACCAACAAACATAAATCTGTAACAGAATTTTCAAAAACGAAATAGCCTACTAGCCTAATAGCCATGAATGAAAATCATATAGTGTCTGTTACACTTTTCAGTCTTACAAACGCAACCCATGATGCCAGATTTCAAAAAGTTTTAATTGATGTTAATATGCATTTTATCATCATGGAGAATCATGGAAATGGGAACAAGCAACAAACAAGCCTACACTGCCACCAAGTGGGAAATATATATTATTGCATGATGACACATACTGGGTTTGATGAACGTGCAGACGAACACGTATAGTCCAAATGTTGTGTTAAGTACAGTACAGTACAGTGGGTACTTAAAATACAGTAAATAGCCACAATGTTTGTATGTATTACATTAAATTGACTTCATTTATTATAGATTTTAAAACGATTACATACAGTTCCCAGTAGAGTACCAGAATTAATCAATAATTAAAAAAATAATTTCTTGAATTTGTCATTACATTTTTCAACAGCCTGGCACATTGCTGCTTCTACTGTAATGGGCTTATCCCAGGGCCGCCTGTCAACTGATGTGTCATTAAATTTGTCTCGGACTGACCATATTTCCAAGCCTGTCTGAGAGACAAGGAACTATACAGGGATTCATCATGACTATGTTAGTAAAGGACTTTGCATGGGAATCCCAAAGATCGACTCGACATCTTCAATCCACCACAAACAAATGAACTGACAGACGATGAGATGACTTTTGTCACATATTTAAAAACCCTACCCCAAAGTGCCGCCCCCCATGACTTACATTGATTAGCCTGTTTGAAGTAAACTAAAATCGTGACCAGTAATTACATCAGCAGCAGCAGTGAAATGTTCTCCCTCCTCTAACTGAAGATGAAGCAGCAGAGGGCAGCTGAGCTGTGGCCAATTCACTGGGTCTAAATTTATAATTTTTAATTGGCGAGAATGCTGACAGCTGAAAAATGTCCGTTCACATAACTGCATCATCAGCCCCAGCTACATAAGTTATGATTGTCATAACTCAGGATTAGATCAGAGAGGCAAGCTGGTCCCTCGATGAATAACCACACTCAGTCACTCAAATTGACTTATTAGGGCAGTGAGGGATTGTTGCTCCGGCTAATCTGACAAACATTTGAATAAGGCCGACTTGAGAAGAGGGCATTATAACACGGCACCAGAGACTCCAGCCATTGATATGCAGCACATTTTATTCCCTTTACATTTCAGACATTCAGATCAATGGTCCCCGATCTTTATTGACAGACGCCTCCTCCACAGGCCCATTATACAAGCTCAAGTCCCACTTCATCAACACCATCGGCCAAGTTCCAAATGTGCTCATTTAAACTGATATTATTTAACACTATTGATTATATAAAAGTGGATTATGTTGTGACACTTTGAGTTTAGCGATTGCTTTTCCTTTCTCAACTTATCTAAAAGTTCTTCGACGTTTCTGCTCGCTTGCTAACTAGTTTTCTTACACTCCACGGTGTTCAGGTAGTCAATATGTGGACCCGTTTCTTCTTTTTCGTTGCTCATTATTACTTGAGCTACTCCACAATCTTTCCACATACCCCCTAGCAAGTGCAGAAGTGCCCCCTAAGGGGCAAGAGAAACCCTAGATGGGAATCACTGTGATGATAATCCTCTTCAGAGCATGTGTAATGAGATCAAGGACACTGACAGGACACATGCTGAGTGGATCAATCAGGCCAAATCCGGGCCCTCACAAATTTTGATCCGGCCCGCATATCAATTTAGGTTAACAGTACATTTTGGCCCGCATAGTTGTGCGCCAAAACCAAAAAGACGGGAAACTGTTTTCAGACTGCAGATAGGCAACACTCAAAGCAGAATTTGGCAGATTTACAGACTTTGAGACTCAGAATTTCCCAAAGAACCAGTGAGTCGTCATATTCCGGCTGCGAAACAGGTTGTTGTGAGTCGGCTGTGTGGTAGCCTGCTTTTAAAAATGTAATCAGAATGCATTGTTTTTGCTTGATTTGCTAAATTCTATGACGTAACTGTAAGTGAGAAGGCTATATGAGACATGCAATTGTTCTTTTTGATTAAATGTCAATAAACTATACATGTCTGGCCTTTGATGTGACTCTCATTTTCCATGTGTAGCCCTTAGTGAAAGTGAGTTTGACACCCCTGAGTTATAGGATGGTCAGTGCAACCACTGAGCTAAAAAGCATGCACGTGTCCCTTGCAGTAGGCTACTACCGAGAGAGAGAGAGAACCATGCACCCACAGTCAGTGAATGTGTTTGATAACAAGATTAATAATAATTTGCATAATATGTCCAAGCTGTCACGAAGGACTAAAGACAAGAAAACTTTGGAAACAGGAAAAGAGTTTTAGATGGATTAATTGCTCTGTACACAGTGAGCTGCCAGAACAAGTCAAGCACCCATTTTGGCAGAACATTGAACCATTTGCTATGAAATACTTATTCTACATGGCACATTAGGTTTCCTCAATTTCTATAGAGTGCTGGGTTACTTTTATTTATTTATTTTTTTTTTTTTACTTCTTCGTATTCATCAATATCTTCCCAATTGGTTTCAATACAATTCTTGCATTTGGAACTTTGTCTCTGATTATGTAATAGCAAACATTAATTGGCATTTGTGCACATAGGCTCTTTGTCGCTATGTCGTATAATTAAACTCTTTATCTCCACCATTCACGCTGAGCAGCATAGTACCTTGGAAGCACAGTGTCGGCCCTTTGTTCATCACTGAGAGAGATTAGCCAGTTTTGCATTTTACTATTACATTGATAGCACGTCCCTGAATGTCCTATTTCAATGTCCCGTGTCTCGTCACCACACTCTTTGAAAGTGAATTGCACGTATACAGTGGTGGCATGTAAATAGAAATAGTACTCAAGTACTGTACTTAAGTACAAATTTGAGGTACTTGTACTTCACTTGAGTCTTTTCTTTTCACGCCACTTTCTACTTGTACTCCGCTACATTTCAGAGGGAAAGATTGTACTTTTCACTCGACTACATTTATATGGCAGCTTTAGTTACTAGTTACTTTACAAGTTAAGAATGTTTGCACACAAAACACATGTAGTTTATAAAATACGATGTTTTATTATAAATTAAACTACTCAACTATATAACGGCAAACAAGTACAGCTGAAATGAAGCATTTTAACGCTCTTCTTGATTCTTTAAAACACTGTTTTTGAGGCATTTTGAAGATTGTTTGGACACTTTTATAGCTCTTTTTTACGCTTTTGCCCCTTTCATGACGCTTTCAATGGTTTTTTATTTTTTCGTTTCCAGTTTCTAAAATGTGAGGACTTTTCTGCATTGAGTACTTATTATTTTTTTGGGGCTTTTCCCCTTTATTATGAAGTGACAGTGAATAGAATTGAAAGGGGGAGAGAGATGGGGGATGACACGCAGCAAAGGGCAGCAGGTTGTCTTCGATACTTACATACTTTTACTTAAGTACCATTTTCAATGCAGGACTTTTACTTGTAACAGAGTATTTTTTCAGTGTGGTGTTAGTACTTTTACTTAAGTAAAGGTTCTGAATACTTCATCCACCACTGCACTTTTTATGTGTTCCTCTACAGCAGGAAGAAAAGGGATCCGGCAAGGCCAAAATGTTTTTGGCAATGGGAAGTTTTTTTGGCCTTCACAAGTTGCTCAGAATAGGTGCGTTTGTTATGAATTCCTTCAGGTACTAAAGTGAATATGTGAAATAAGGACATGGTACCAATTGGACTTTTGAAATTGCCGTTTGCACCCTGCGAGGAGTCAATGATCCAGTCTCTTGATGCCTCACCATTTGATCGCACCATTAATATAATTTAATGGCTATCTACCCCAAGGATCAAACCATAACCTCATTAAGAACTCACAGGGACAAAGCTGTCAATTTAGTTTAAACGGACGAAGGAGATGATGGGCTTAACCTCAATAGATCCGTAAATTTAGCACAGCATTACTTCAAAAAGAGCAGTAAAACTGGAAATAAATATATAATTAGGATATGATTCAGGAGAAGAAACAGCTTTTTTTATTCACTGCAGTATTTTCGAATTGTAGGTTAGAGCAATGACCTGCACGTCCATGCCTACGTGTTAGGAGGCCTGGCTTTGGGTCACACTCTCCTTGCTTTGCATATCTGATTTGTCGTAATCCTAACTTCAAACAGTGACTGTCATTGCTTAGCAGAAGCCACAGTAGGAGAGACTGAGAAGACGTTTTTCACCATGAGTATGTTAACGCCTTTAGTTTTGATTCCTGTGCTAGCCTGTTTTCTGCCTCTAATGTCAGCAACGGTGGTTCAGGATTTTAACCACATAGAGAGGTGCAAGGACTCCCTGTACATGGGGACACCCCCACGCGGGTTCACCGACACCAAACTGAAGAGGATCTGCCAACGTTACGCAGACCGACCTCGCTATGTGACCCTGTACGACCCACAAAAGCGGATTCCAGTTTACTCAGCGTACACCTTCAAGAAAACCGAGGGAGACAGACGTGTGGACTACCCTTGGATGTACGAGCCACAGGTTAGAGACTTGTCTTTGAGTAAATAGTTTCAAAAATGCTAAAAACGTCATTCAGAAAAGGGGTTTTCATTCACATTTCAACCATCTGTTAATCAGGTAGCTCGCACTAAAGTATGAAATCTCTTTCAAAGAGGATGCCAGCAGCTGAAATAGGCAATATGTCTACTCCAAAAGCAAACATACTTCATAAACAATACTGGCTTTACATTATTTCCCAGCATAACAAAATGTAAAAGTAAATGTAAATGTAAAAGTTCTAATACCACACTATAAAAATACTCTGTCACAAGTAAAAGTCCTGCATTGAAAATATTACTAGTAAAAGTATAGAAGTATCATCAGGAAAATGTTCTTAAAGTATTAAAAGTAAAAGTACTCACATTTTGGAAACTGGAAACGATCCAAAAGATTCTGTCAATGGCTAATCATTTCACCTGGACTTGTAGGCCTGTCTATTGTTAGGTCGTTTAATTTATAATAAAACATTGTATTTTATAAACTGTGTTTAGTCTGCAAAACTCTTCATTTGTAAAGTAGGCCCTAACTAGTAACTAAAGCTGTCAGATTAATGTAGTGGAGTAAAAAGTACAATGTTTCCTTTTGAAATGTAGAGGTAGAAAGTGGCATGAAAAGAAAAGACTCAAGTAAAGTACAGGTAGCCTACCTCAAATTTGTACTTAAATACAGTACTTGAGTAAATGTAGGCCTACTTATTATTCCGCCACATGGCTTATGTAGCCTATTATTTCCCAGCATAACAAAAAACTTTGTTGTGTGTCTCAACAGCTGGCAGAAGTCGATGGGAATGGAAACATGCAGCCCTTCCCCACTGGCTACCTGCACATGAAGTTCGAGGACAGCCAGGCAGTCTTGGATGACTACTCTGACGTGGTCCTGTATGAGAGAGGCCATCTGAACCCGGACCAGCACCAGTCCACGCCCCACGACCGCGCCGCCACCTACACGCTGACCAACGTGGTCCCGGAGATCCGCGAGTTCAACATCGGGCCTTGGCGTGAGTACGAGGAGCGGATCCGGGTCCGCCTCAACAACTTCTGCCGAGGCACGGCCTACATCGTGACCGGAGTGACCACCAGGGGCAACATGATCCGCCGAAACAACCAGGACCGCGTGGCCATCCCCGAAGACGTGTGGTCCGCTTACTGCTGCACTGAATACGACCGCAACGCGCCGCACGATGTACGCATCCGCTTCCCGACCTACGGAGTCTTGGCCAAAAACGCCAAAGAGGGCAACAGCGTGCACGAGATGCCGCTCCAGGAACTTGAGATCTTTCTGAAAAGTAATTTGGATGTTGACCAGAACCTTCAGATCTTCTACGACAACTGCATCTCTCCCTCACCCCTCCCTCTTTACCTCCAACATACTATCTGAGAGCTTAAAACTCCTCTGTGTGCACGAGGTTTTTCTAAATTCAAAATTATCTTGCAGCTCTGTGTGGGAGGTTATGCAAATTGGCTCATTCAATAAAATATCGTAACTAACTGTTATTGTGATATTTATCATTTACTTTATTCTTGTAACAGCTGTGTTAGGCTTAGATAAACATCCCTTTTATCATAGGCTAGGCTACTCTTGTGAGTTTAAATGTTTGGTCAGTTAGGGAAATTGGATTTTTACTTTTATGGCTATCTGATGGGTTTTAGTGCCTTTTAATCATTTAGTTAACCTACTTGTGAGATTTGAATATGAAAAGAAATCCCTAGTTAAGAAAGTAAGAACACCTAAAAACCATCACAAGAACAATGAGAAACCTTCCAAACTTACAATCTAAATATTATTTAAAAAAGACAGTGAGAATAATATTTGTGTATCAAATGACACGTTACAAATGGTTCAAACATTAATAAACACGTGAACATCATATCATATAGGCCTAGGCCTAAAGACTTTTCATCATTTATTTAAAAAAATTGTTTTTTTTGGTTGCTTTCATGTAATATAGATAGCTTCTTTGAATTGATAATGACGTTTCCATTTGCAATTCTAAAGAGGAAGATGCTTTCTGAGCTGTTAGTGCATCATCAGCCATCGTCCCAAAATAATTTAGAATTTCTCAACAGAGGCTAGTTCATTTGGGTTAGAAGCATAGACTGTCTAACATCTCAGAAGCAGTCATTTTATGATGCAGCAAGCCTTTTCTACACATTAAAGCTGCATACTGCCATCTAGTGACCGAGGGAAAGTATTTCCTGTGATCATTGCTTACAGCTAAACCAACAGTGTAAATGATCTGCAAAGGTAATTGGGTTGAGCGCAAAAGAAAAATATCACCGTAAACATCAGTCATCTAAACAATTGTGCAATCTATTTACTGTATGATGACTCTGCTGAAGAAATAACAGAGATCCCAGACAGCAACCCAACATTGAATAAATATTGATTTTCCATCGGAATCATCATTATGGTTGATATTGAAATTTCAATGCAAAATAAATGTTGAATCACCATTACAATATCGATGAAACCTGACGTTATTAATGTTGATGGCAACAACATTGGAACAACATTGATCTGTAGTTATCTTTAAGATTGATTAAGCATTGATATTTGGTTTATCGGGCAATATTGCCAATGTGTTGAAAAGTCATTGATTTAGAGTTGACCGGGAGCCGACCTGTTGTTGAAAAGCCATCGAAATATAATTGACCGGGAAATATGATTGAAAATGCATTGATATATAGTTGACCGGGAAATATGATTGAAAATGCATTGATATATAGTTGACCGGGAAATATGATTGAAAAAGCATTGATATATAGTTGACCGGGAAATATGATTGAAAATGCATTGATATATAGTTGACCGGGAAATATGATTGAAAAAGCATTGATATATAGTTGACCGGGAAATATGATTGAAAAGCCATTGATTTTTGGTTGACCAGGAGATCATCAGGTGGTAGACCAAGGTACTGCACCGGACACATCTCATTTCTGGACTCTTTGGGCGAATACGATAAGGTAAGCTTGCTTAATATGTAATGTTCGATATGAATGAATTGTACTAAATAAAATACTGTTACTCGTTAACATGATGGTTAGTGTCCATCATGCTTTTGGATTCTGCATCAGACAACTTTTAAAAATAGCTAATGTTAGCTAGCGTTAGCTAACGTTAGCTAGCGTTAGCTAACATTTGCTAGCGTTAGCTAACATTAGCTAGCGTTAGCTAGCAGTAACAGTCTTAGAATATGGTACAGATGAAGTTGGAAATGTTTTGGCAAGGAAATTAATGGATATGACTGAATTTCCATTTGTAGTTGCTTTATAGCTTTTGGAATTTGCTGAGGACAACTTTTAGAATTTGGTCATGTTAGCTAATGCTAGCTAACGTTAGCTAGCGCTAGCCTTAGCCTAAAAATTAATTTTTAACTGATGTTTGGCAAGAATGTGACAGTATTTGTTGCTCTAATTGTGTTGTAATGTGTTTGTAGAGAGGAAAATGCCAGGCGGAGAGGGAAGAAAAGAGATCCCGGAGGGACTGAAGCAAGTCAAAAGGTAACCTTCAATTTGGAAAAGTGAGTTGAATGAAGGGAAAACATGATAGGCTAGCCTACAACACTGGACAAATTGCCTTATATCCTATCATTGAAAAATACTAGGCCTAGTGAATTTGTTTCCAAGTGTGTATATGTGGGTGTTCTGTTTAACTTAAAGGCTAATTTTTTTTGCATTGTGCTTGTATTTTCTGTTTTAGATGCTCTTACACAGCAGATGGGGACAGCCGCCGTCACCCAATTTACTCTTGCCCAGGCTGTGCAACAGTTGCTGCGCTATGCATCAGACCGGCAGGATGGACTGGACGACAAACCAGTCAGGCGTCAGAGGACCATGAACTGTAACTATGCTAAAGAGGAAAAATATTGAAATAAGAGGCTAATAAAATGAATTTTTTACCTTAAACAGTGTGGTGTGGTCAGTGTTTTAGGCTAGGCTATAGGCCTACAAGCTTTCAAATGTTCCATCACTTTTTAACATCCTGGCTGTAGATAAAGCAGGATATTCATTATAGGCTATTTAATTTAGGGCATTAGATTTTCGTATGCCTAGCAATACTTTTCTATGGCTTAATAATTAATAAACGTGATTCGCTTAGAATGGTCACGTGACGTGCTCTGACCTTTCTGTGGTAGTTCAGAATGTCAAAAGAAGTGCGTCGAAAATGGTCGAAAATCATTTCAGAGAAGACGAAAACAGTTGTTATTAGTAAGAAGACCCAGGGGATTACACACTGAGACAGCAGATGATGAAATGCCTTCACATAGTACGTTGATGTGTCAACTGTCGTTCAGAAAACAGGAGTTTTCAGACAGCGGAGGTAATAAGATTCTCTCTCTCTCTCTCTCTCTCTCTCTCTCTCAGCAGTTTACAGAAATTCATAGCCTACAATACATGTCATATATTAAATATGTAGGTGTCACATATATACTATTCTAATATAATTACTATACAATACTAAACAAATCTGTAATTTTGGGATCCTAAGTGGTTGTGAATCCCTCAGGCTGTGGCAGACAGAACTATGTTTAGCTGTCAGTAGAGCTGTTGTGCCCTCTCCTAGGAGAACTACCAGCTTCTCTTCTGGTGTTAACTTTGGGAAGTTTTAGTTTTTGGGCTATTTTTCCAAGGTGTAAATCTCTTAGTGAAGATAGTTTTTCCCAGTGGAGGAGGAAGTGCATCTCTGTCTGACCCAGTTGGTGGTCACTGAGCCTGTATTTAGTATGGATGGTAACTGCACCTTTTTAACTTCACTAGCAACGTTAAATGAAAGCTAATATGTACGAGTAGTTTCCCATGTAAGAAGTATAACGTTCTGTAACATTAGCTACATTATAGCATTCATAATAAACGGATCATAATATAATTACGTATGTGGTAATTTGCATAAATAGCACAACAGATCTAAACATTGGGTATAGCCAGGTGAAAATGTTGTGAAAATGTCTTGTTGACATATAACAGCAAAATACTTAATGTAAAGGTCTGAATGGAACCCATTTAGGCTACCCATGAGCATTAATACATAGAGGCAGGAAGAAGTGGTTTAAACCAGTATTGATTATTGAGTGTATTAAACCAGTATTATTATTGCAGAGATGGGGTTTGGGGCTGAGTCAGTGGGACTGTTTCTGGGGGATGAGTCTGAGGGAAGAACAAGGGTAAGGAGAATGCAGAAGACAAAAGGTAGGTAAAATAAAAAAGTGAACCCCCAGAAACAGTCCCACGGACCCAGCCCCAAACCCCATCTCTGCAATAATAGGCTAATTAATAAATGCTGGTTTAAAGCACTTCTTCCTGCCTCTATGTATTAATGCTCATGAGTAGCCTATGGGTTCCATTCAGATCTTTACATTAAGTCTTTTACTGTTTTATGTCAACAAGACATTTTCAGCTGGCTATACCTAATGTTAAGATCTGTTGTGCTATTTATGCAAATTACCACATACGTAATTAGATTATGCTCCGTTTGCCCATGTTAAAAACAGTACGACACCGTTCTCTCTACACAGACTTTAAACGCGAACTTATTTTTTGTGTGTTTTTATACTTTTCTAGTATCACTCATTTAAATGGGAAGCTTTTTATATCTTGTATGTTATACGTTTGTACCCCTCTGTCATTGTATCCATCATTTTTATTGTTAATAAACAAATCACATCCATCCCCCTCACTTTTGAAAAGCTTGCTACGCCCCTGATTGCAGCAATAAGTCATGCCAGATTTAATATTCCAGATATGAAAAAAAACTATTAATAACTATAGAAACTTTTTTTTTTAAATGGATGCATTGTACACACCTCTCCTGTCAGGAATTATTGTGCATTAATCCAAAAAGAATTTCCGAAAAACATAGCTGCAGGCAGGGTTTTCTTATTGAAATTATCTGTCTTTACGGTTTTTCCAAGGCAATTAGATCTGTTGTTGTCTACCTGTATTAATATTTGAAAGTAATTGGGGGAAAATATCAATTGATTAGAGTGCAGACTGTGATTTTGAAGAGGTAAAAAGAGGTGCAAGGTGACCTAAAAGTGCTTATGTGATAACACAGAAGTATATCTGTGGCCAACAAAAGGATTTAATTATGCTTTTTGGCTTTTTCCCTTTCTTTTATTGTGTAATATATCTTTTTGTGCAGGTTATAGGTTTACAAAATGAAAAAGTCCACCCCAAAGGCACTTACCATCTCCAACAGAAAACACTGTTCACAAACTGCTCCAAACAGCTCTATTGTAGTCCAGCTTTTAGTTCCGTGACAAACGTACGTCAATTTGTAACACACGTTATAATGCTCGCCTATTTGCTAGCGTGGCACACCCACATACTCTGCTTCTGACTGGCTAGTAGTCCTTACCTAGCTACTGCACATGTGCGACTCCCAACAAAGATGGAACAGAAGTGTGATGCCTCACTCTGTAGCTAAAACAGAGAGCTCAACACAGGGTGAAAAGAGGAGCTGCAGCAATGTGCAGTACAACAAATATATGGTGTTTTTTTTAAATGAAACAATGAAACCTATTCTGATATAACCTCTAAATACAATTATGAACCTGAAAATGAGCATTTGAACACTTTAATTATTCCTACATTAGGACTTGAATGAATGAAAGCCATGCATTAGCACAAATGCTTCATCCAACAGCACCAGTGCATCAGTCTGCTCCGGTATATTTGCTATAATATTGATTTATTGAGTACAGCAGCTGAATAAACACAGATCAGAGGACGGTCACGGAACTGGTGCTGTTATTTTAGGCTTTAAAATTCAAATCCTCTGGATAACTTTAAGACCTCATGGAATGAAAGTCAACACTCAGTTTGTGTGGATTTAGGAAATGAAATCATGGGAAGCTGAGCATTAGGAGGATACATTCTGTGGTGAAAGCTAGCCTATATGCTAAAAAGCCACAGTGTTACAGCAGTGAACACCATGGTTCTCTCAGCAGCCACAGCTACAACCATCAGTTTCCTCTTTCTTAAAAACTGACAACAAAAAAACACCACTCTCAATTGTCCAATAATAGGCCTAACGTTAAATGTTTTAAATACTGTCAGTCAAAGTCGCTCACAGCAGCGGCCAGCAATAAAAGCAAAATGATTTTGATATCCCGACTGTAAGCTACCAAATAGCAAATACTCAAGTTAGCAACTAAGCTAGCTAGCTGGTGAAACGAGTCGACGTAGCAGCTAGCTTAACTAAAGACCGAGGTATTTTTCTCAGGAGTTGGTGACCAAACCAGAGCTTAAAGTGTATTGGTGGCCAAAGTTGCTCATACATTTTGGTTGAGTAAATAAACAAGCTAACAGGTTAGCTACAACAACATCAAAGTGCTCTGGATTGTGCCAATTTGTAGTTCTCCTACCCCCGCGTGGCTATAATATGTATTACAGCTTTAATATTGCTTTCCTGACAACGTGACACAAATGATGGCAAAATCTTTTGTTTAAGAATGTCTTTTAATGTTTTCCAGTTCAGATACACAACATACAGTGTGTAATAGCCTCTATTTGAAATAGAAATATTAATTTTAATTCTTTCAACTCCTTCTGGTCATTATGCTCTCTCACAGTATCTTGAGCTTCAAGCAGGTTACTGAATCAGACTAAATGAAACAGACAAACAGGTGCAAGCCTTCACTTTACCATTCCAGTAGTACATGTTTTAATAAGACAATATTTGGATCCTTGTAATGCTTTTTATTATTTTGATATATATATATTCTTTCCTTAGCTTAAGCCAACATCAAAACTGTAGTGTAAACATGTAAACTTGGTGAGTGTGCTTCCATTATCTGTTGGCTGTCCAAACTATCTTTGCAATGCTGTTTTTAGAAGTGTGGGCAACTCAAACTCACATCAAACAGCTGTGCCAATAATCCCATAAACAGAATGTGTGGACAAAATTGCAAAAGGGAGCAAAACAACCACCATGATTAGTCTGAAATAAGACCAAACGAGTGCAAAGGATTTCCCAACCTCCTAATAACAGGTTGTTCTGTATGACAATGCTCAAGACAATGTGAGACACTAACAGTTAAATCCAACAGCATCGCAAGTAAAATTCCTTGATTTGAGGTTTGTTTTGAGCACATTTGAAACATCCACCCTATCTCGTTTTTCTGCCTCATTTCTCCAAACATCCCTATTTTCCCTTCCTTCATCTGTTCTCTGCAGCTGCTCTTTGGCTTTTTAACCAATGAAAGGACTCATTTCACTCAAAAGCTGCCTTCATGATTGATGGGATAGTGCCAGGTGTGTACGTTATGCTTTAGACATACAGCCAGAAATGCAGTAAGAGCATTTTTAACACCACAATATCTAGACTAACCTGAGCCGTAAGCATTCCTTTTCGTGTTTATGTTTACCCCTACTATGCTGTGATTTTTTTTGTTTTTATTATTATTCACGCATGTTCAAAGATCTACTCGTGTGCCCATAACCTATTGGAATTTGCCCTGGAGATCTAGGAAATAAAGGAGAATCGAACATACGCATGAATGCCAAAATCATGTAAGTCACCTAAACTTGCACCTGTTGTCACAAAGAAAAGATCCGGCCAATCACTCAAACCAAACGACAAACATAATATTTACAAATTCCAGTTTGTTCTCTTACACTTTAAAAAATGTACAGTTTGTTTCATGTGTTGGTTTTTGTCTTTTGTCCTCGCAGCTCGCTCCTGTCCAGTGTGAGGGATGGCAGTCTGGCTCCAGAGTGTTGTTATCCTAAGCAGACAGGATACAGAACATAACAAGGAGGGGGGAATTAATCCCGCCCGCTTTGCTTTTGTGGTATATGGTGTATGAGTAATGTCTGTCATTAAAGATTTTTTTTTTTTAAATCAGGTTTTTAGAATGCATCCTCTGTGCATTGACAGATCATACCGTAGCTGACGAGCTATTTCGTCATCACCATTGAATCACTGCCGCCATTTGTCCAGTGTTGTCCTAATGTCACTGATTTTTTTTTCTTCTCAGAATTGTCCAGAGTGTTCAGTTGTGCGAAAGATGTGAAACGCGCGTACAAGGCTTTCTCACCTTTTGACCGTCATAAATATATCTTATCCTTTCTCCCACCTTGCAGAAGGGAGGATCATGAAACAACAAAAGAGCAGACGAAAAGAATAACTGTCAGGTAGTCTTTGAAGCATGTGGTTAATGTCAGTCACAGACAAAAACCTTATTTAGACTATTCATGTAAAGTAGTTGTTTCTTTTTTTTTTTTTTTTTGTAACTTAAAAAGTGCTATCTTCAGGTGAGATTGAGAGACCGTGACTGCAGACTTGACAGTTGCAAAAGATAAAGAGGAACAGAGCAAAAGAGGGAGGAAAGAAAAAGGCTTTCATCAGTCTCTCTGGTAGTTTTGCGGGACAGCCTCAGTGTTAGGAAATGAACAAAAATAAAGAGGAAATATTTACTCTCTTTGTTATAATCATAGTTTTACACAATATTCATCTCTTAATACTTGAATACCTTTTTGAAGTACCACAAAGTGCAGCTGATATTAAAATAGAAAATGAAAATGATTTTCAAAATAAAATAAAATCAATGCAGAACAAGGCAAATCATCAAAATTACAAACAAACTTCTCTGTCCACACTCTTTATAAAAAAAAAAACCATCATGCAAATATCCCAGACAGCAAAGTAGTTAATAAAACTTTATATTCTTTTTTTTTCTTTTTAAACGAGGAAATATTGAATCTGATTTCCCTTTTAAAGAAGAGACCAGCCACAGTGCAACACTGAGTGCAATTTAAAAATAAAATAAAAGTGTGTGGATCAAAAAGAAAGATGAAGGGGTTGGCACTTTTTATGATGGTAATTCCTTTTGTAAGATACAGTCAGGATGGACCTCTCCAGGCGGTCCACTGGACGCCAGTGAAAGAGGAACTTTATCACAGTACTTGGCACCAAGAATGCTGGTAAAAACGAGATATCAGAATATCTTTTTTTTTTTCATTCATATCCTTACAATTTATTAATAATACATCATTTACATTTGTGTTTTTGTATAAAAGACTCCAAAAGGAAAAAAGAGTCTAGAAGTGATTGTGAGAAAGAGGAGAGACGTGGAGATGGATATGGATTATGTCAATGGTTTAATAAAAAGAGCTACAAGGGCAGGATGCAGAGAGAGAGAAAGAGTGTGAGGCAGCGAAAAGAGAGAAGCAGTTAAATGGGCTGAGATGGGGCTACAGACAGAGATAATGAGTGAGAAACAAATAAAGTAATGGACATGATTAGAGCCTGTGTGGCCGAGATGCAGCGACTTCTAATGGGCAGCCTGGATTCCAGGTTGCATCCCACAGACTGAGTATGATTCAGTTATTTCCTGTACCGCCCAACAGTTGAAGCCCCAATCTGGAAATGTTTCAAAGCAGCATTTGTGAGTATACTGATTTTTTTTTCTTTTTTTTTTTTTTTTTTTTTTTTTTTTTTTAAAGCAGGACTTTTGATGGCATTTAGGTCACATCATAACAGAAAACAGGTACATAAATTTGTAATAACATAAGAAATAAAGTTACAATCTATGAAAAACTCATGCTTAAATGTCAAATAGCTCATCCTTGTACTTCCAGTGCTGTCAATACAGTTCACACTTAACAAAAGCCTTCAAAAATAGAATACAGGGACAGCTGTTGGGACATAGTGCTCAACACAGGGTGCCAAATTTCACTTCCAGATTGGGCCTTTAAAGCTGCAATTTGTAAGTTTCAAGAAATCACCGCTTTATGAAAGACAGCTTGTTGGGGCATATGTTGCCTGGTTTAAAGCGGCTCGCTACTGTATTATCTTTTTCACTAAATGAATGGAAATGAATATACAGTATGTATTCTATGTCAAACATAGTTTTACACTGACACAACAACACATGCGCAAAACAACCAAGCTACACATAAGATGTCTGGCTGATTGTGATTAGCTCAATGCCTCTTTGAGAGAGAGAGAGCTACAAGCTTAAAGCTGCGTTTGGTGGCTCACCTAAAGCACGAGATATTTGAAAGAGCTTTAACGCGGCAAAGCAGTATGCACCTATAATGACAGGTGGAGCTGTTTTTTTTTTTTTTTTTTTTTTTTTTAAATCATCTCCTCATTGATTTATGATAACATTTTAGAGGTATTTCACTGCTTAAAATCTTACAAACTGCAGCTTTATTTGAGGGCTTCATGAGAAAAGACAAAGATATAATGAAGAAGAATAGAGGGTGGTGAGAGTGGGGTTTGTATGGAGCAGTTTGTGTGGTGCGTCTCTGTAAGCCCAGAGTGGGGTAGCAGAGGTTGTGCCTGGTCCTATACACGGGTGGTGGAGTGTTGGTGTGGCAGGGCATTGTTGCTGTGGCTGGGGACAGGTGTAGTGGAGGGGGCCGGGACAGGGGGATAAGTGTTGAAGGGGTGGAGGGGCTGCATGCTGCTGATGGTGCTCGGGATCATGGTGATGGTATTGGCTGTCATCAGTGGCACGTCCTCCGGCGCCCGCCGCAGGGCCAGCGTGTAGTCGGGTGGGCACACGGGGGGCCGCAGGGGTTCCAGGTCGCCGTGGATGCCGCGGGAAGGGAGGGGTGTGCCGTGCTCCAGCTCCACTCTCTGCTGCTTCATCTGCAGCGACATTAGCTCCTCCTCCTGACTCAGCGCCAGGTCATTGTGCGGCGGGGACCCTACCACTCCCATGCCAACGCCCATGCCCATCGTCGTGACACGCTGCGGGGACAGTCGGCGGTGGCGTCTCTGCATGAGTTCGTGGCGCTTATCCCGTTTGTAGTAAAGCGCGGCAAAGGCCAGCACGTTCAGGAAAAGAAGCGAGGCGCCCACAGCTACCGTCACGCTCAGCTCGGTGGAGTAGTCCCGTGTCTCATCGGGAAAGGGAGAAAAGCGGGGTCTTTCTGAACCATAGGGTTCAGGATCAGGCGGATAGGTGGAGATTACAGGGTGCCGTGTGGAGCGGGTGCCAGGGCTGTGAGGGCCCTTCCAGCGGTTGGTGCCTCCGGGCGGCAGTCGAGTTGTGATGGAGCTAATTATTTCCTTGTGGAGGCTGTGGAGATGTGGCACCAGCTCCAGCCAGAAGGCCACCTTGTTGGCCCGGTAGTTGTCTCTGACGCGAGGCTTCAGGCCGATATGCAAGTACTGCTTGTCTTTGGAGCTGAACTTGGTCCAGATGACCTCTTCAAAGCGGTTGGGCTTGGTGTGGATGAATGTTGTGTCCTGAGGAACTGGTAGGTTAGGATCTCTGGAGGAGAGAAATAGTTCCTTGTTAAAAATGATTGATCACTGCTAAGTTTGTAACATATAGTTACCTGTGTTGCGATTATACAGCAACTCAATATGCCGAAACACAAGAGCTGATGTGCTATTTGAGGTGAACACCTGTGTAGAAATCTGGTTTGGATTTTTAGCAGAAAGAACGCTGCGGAAAGAGCAGGTGCTGGGTGTCACGGTGCCCCTCAGTCCCAAACCAGATGTTTAGATCCACAACAAGCTCAACAGATTCTCTCATCCAAGAGAAAATCTCCAAATCAAAACTAGGAACACTAACCTTTAGCAGACTAACAATGTGCGCACAATAGAGACAGAACACATTGAAGTCCCGCCCCACCATAGGGGAAAAGAACTCTCCGCTTTTCATTGACTTGTATGGCGTGAAGGCCCCTCCTCGTCAATTCCGTCTGCTAGCAAACAACAGAAAAACGTCTCAAGTCTGCTGTGTGTTGATATTCACCACCAAAAATGTAAAGAACCCATAACTTTATAAGCTGCCAAACCGAAAAACTGAACATTTATGTAGACAAAAGTGGATACAGACGTGAGGAATCAGCAGAGAGAATGGGGAGACTGTGGTATCCACAGTTTATTCAGATTCACAGGTTATTTAACCTGTTGGTAGTGAATATCACCACACAGCAGCCTTCAGGCGTTTTTCTGGTGTTTGTTGGCAGACAAACTTGACGAGGAGGCGCCTTCGCGCAATACAAGTCAATGGAGAGCGAAGAGTTGTTTCCCCTGTGGTGGGTGTATTTTAGGACGTGGTTGTATAGAAGGACAATGGACTGTATATTTCAGAAAGTGAATTCACCACTGTGTTAAATATGAGCTTGTAAGTACAGTATACTGTACACACTCTGTATTAGTTTTACATTTTAATAAGATAAATGCACTTAATATCAGAAAGTTATGATTACATTTGGCATTATACTAACCCTGTCTTGGCAAAGTTGGTCCAGTATGTCATGACTACGGCACTGAGCATTACATCGTTCTTGGAGAAGTTACAGGGAAACAGGTCAGTGGCTCCCACCATGGGAATCCCAAACACATATGGGATCTCATCTCCATGGGCTGCGTCTGCCCAGTCTGGCCTCGCCTCGGTCTGACAGTGGTGGTGGAAGGTATAGAAATAGACAGGCGACTGGAACTCAGCGTGCAGTTTGGCAGTGGCGACAGCCGGGGCCACCCACTGATGGTCCGTGAACAGAGCCAGGAGGGTCTTCCTACGCATGTCACTGTTGTCCCTGTCAGCCCAGTCTGTGTACATGAACTTTATGGTTTCCCTCAGAATGTCTTTTCCTTAAAAAAAAATAAAAATAAATGTGAGCATGTAACTTCTCGTGGTTATCTGCAACATTAGCTGAAAAAGGATTTAAGGCTGAATTCTGTTACTTGGTTAAAATGTTGTAAATGTATGTCATAGCAGTATAACTCTCATTTGAATTCAAACATATAGTTGATCAAATTATGAAAGCTTTTCTGTGTGTTACACTTCTATTATCACCAAATGTCCCCTCAGATTTTCTAATGTGTGGGTCTGTAGCTCATCACAAGTCGTCCTCCAGCTCTGTTCAGAATGTCTGGCTGGAAAAACATCAGATAATGAAGAGGAAACATCTCAATGCTACTGTAGCAACAACTAGTTAACAAATTAAGACTTTTCATATAAAACCTATGTAAACCCACTGTAAGGTTGTGCGGGCTGGGAATAGTTGCATGACACAATAATGATATTTTCATTTGTTCGTTCATTCACTTATTCATTCATAGCTATGAGCGTATTAAATACAATGCAATGATATAGATTACACTACCCAACAGTATGGCAAATAATAAAACCTAACTCCACCGTGACTTTTTCACATTAATGCATCATATTTTCCTCTGCCATTTTCATTGTAGTTTGAACCAGAGCATTGATTCTCTGCACTAACCCGATTGGGCCCAACCCGCTGAGTTTGGGTGAGGTCATTTCTCAAAGATTTCCCAGGGCTTGAATCGGGTCGGGTTTTGCGCATATTTTCCAATGTCATAATCTGTGGAATGTCATGAATGAACACAGCCTTCTGCATATCAATTAAACTTACACGCATGGATAATGAGCAGTGGAAGTTCAAGTTTTTAATGGGCTCAGGCCTAAGACTGCTGGGTGAATCGGGCTGGGGTCAGGCTTGGACAGAAACTATGTGGGTTCATGTTGGGTCAGACCTGATTTTTTGGGGCCTGATCATAGCTCTAGTTTGAACATCATTTTAAGTACTTCTTAGTGCTGTAGAGCCCAACAACATGTGGAAAGTTAAAGATTAGAGCTTTAAAGGAATTCATAATTTTAAGGTAAAATAGGGTAGGGTCTGACCATCAGGGTATCCATACAGATTGTCCACAAAGTTGGAGATGGTGTAGTCAAACGAGGCTGCTGATATTCCATCTTCTCCTTCACTGTCATCCACAAATTTCAGGCCCTCTCCCTGGTTGACGCCCAGCAAAATGTCGTAGTTCAGGAACTCACCCTGGAGTCACGACAAACGCACACAGCATGACATGACAGCACAGAATTAGGGGTGTAAATCAAAAGTTTTATCACGTTACGACATTATATTGATTCTTTCCTTTGGTCAACGATACGATATTTGCTGATATCTTAAAGTCTGTCACAATACGATTTCGATTTGATTCAATTCAGGGTTCTGCAACCAATATGAGACGATATCAGTCTTACACAGTTTCATTTATATCAACTCAAACAAAAGCAACTAAAATATGAAAAACCAAACAAACTATTCTTTTTAAAGCTATAGTGCGTAGTTTCTGTCGCCCCAACGAGGAATTCTAAGTAATGACAACAACACTGTCGGCGCGTCCACATGATACAAGGCTTACGTGATCACACACGCCCCCCCACCCCTCCTCGATGCAGTTGCTAGCAGCTAAGGAGGACACGGAGGATTAAAAAAACATGGTGGACTCTTCAGAAGAGGTAATTATTTTACTTGAGTTTCTGCGCAGGAAAGTCACCGGATGACACAATCTTCTGAACATAGCCATACTGAGAAATACAGACAGAGTTGTGTGGAGCGGATAGTCTTAATTAGCTTTGTAGCAACTCATTTGGCAATGGTTCAATGTAACGGATGTTTATTAATATCAATAAGTTACGCACTAAAGCTTTAATAAAAAGTATAAAGATAAAGTATCATTCTAAAGTAAAGGGCCATCTTACAGACGATATGTATATTTTCACTTTGCACCGATAATATGGGATCGTGGATCATTGAATCGATATATCAATTTAGATCGATGTATCTGTACACCCCTACACAGAATGCAGCAGTAATTCACCCACAAAATGCAAAGAAATGATCAAGACAGACGATGCGATCATACTCTGGATGACATCCAGTGAAACCAGCTCTGACCTGCTGCATGAGGATCTCAGGGTCGTCGGGCACCACGTCCCCATCTACCACAGGTCCGAAGGCGATGTGGTAGCGTGCAGGCTGGATGTCTTGGTCCACTAACTCCCGGAAACTCTTCCTCCTCAGGCATTCCACCAACTCAGCCATGTCCCCCAGAGTGCAGCCGACCTTCCTAGCCAAGATCTTGGTGTACATCATCGGTCGGTAGTTGACTGCCCAGCTGGAGATGGCTGAGCCACTCTGAGCGATGGCCCTCTGGAACAGGCCTACACAGAGCAGGACCACATACAGCAGATATAGCTTCAACAGAAAACACTTATTCTCTCTCAGTTCAGCACCAATCCCCCCCCCACTCCCCCTCCTCTGACATACTTTTGCTACCAGCAAATGGGGCCTTCAAGGCCTTACAGTGTGAGTGCTTTCAATAATGCATATATGTTGGAGGAGGAGCAATTGTAGAGTATTACATAAGAAGCAAGAGGAAGTAGCCGGATTCATAGCGGGAGAAAATCTTCAGAGAACATCAGAGTAGGAAAATGAAGTGCATCCATTACATACAATGAGAGACAGCAGCAAGAAAGATGGTGGCAACTCTACACGCAGCATCGGGCTTGATGGGCCGTGTTGGATGAAGCGCGAAAAAGAGACAGAAAGAGAAAGAAAACTGCTTGCACTGTTGCACCGCTGCACTGTTATGTAAAGTGGCTTGCTGTCCCTCTGTTTTATCTGCAGCTTCTGTCATTAATAATTAAGGCCCCCCACATTCTGCATGTGCCCCACCCCCGCTCCTCTCCCTGTGAAATCAATTAAGAAGCCTCTCAGCTGCAGCTCCAGCTCTACCCCTCATCTCATCTCTCTTCCACACACACACACACACACACACACACACACACACACACACACACACAGTACCTAAAAAGTGTTCGCCCACCAACTTGTTCTGCACTTTGTGGTGTTACAGCCAAACTTGAAATGAAGTAGTGCCACAGATCTATGCACGACAACCCATAATGATAACATGGATATTTAATCTTCTTTTTTGACAGAACATCAACTGTTCACATGAGCAAAACCATACCAGAAATAACCCAACATTAACCAATCAAAAGATACAAAATGACCAAAGTCTTGTCTTAAGGGAATTTCAAGTAATACAACTAATAGGCAAATAATATATATATATATATATATATATATATATATACACACACACACACACACACACACACATATATATATATGTATATATATATATTTATATAATTACTATTATATGTTTTAAATAAAACACCATCCACCTTCACCCACAGTATAATTTGAACACTAGTCTGCTTGTGTGAGTATTTGTTTTTGGTATGCAAGACAGCCAACATTAGCTGGCCAATTGACACCACTAACAACTTTGCTGATGCCACCCAATTATTGAACTGCTTTGTCATGTCCTCCTGAATGTTTTCTGACTCAAGATAGACAAAAAGATGTGTGTTCCCATGCACATGCTCAGAATTCTGAGAATCTCCTTCACACGTACAAATAAATCTTGTATTTTATTTTATCTGTCCCAGGTCAGATTGTCGGCGTGAAGGTTAACAGTTCAGTAATAACATAATCTGAATTCTTGGTAAAGTGAAGTGCCTTTTACATTCTGAGCTCTACTCACATCAGAGGATTAGTGATCAAACATCTGGTGGGTATTTTAGAGATCTGCCATTCAAAAACAAACAAAAGAAAGTGTAGTACAGTCCTTAATAAGTAGTACATATTGCAGTGGTTCCAGAGGTGGTGCCTTGAGGATGCCACAAGAATTTTTATATATATATTTTCAATAACATTTCATCACATAAACTAATGAGGCGACGTTTAAATGAACAGTTACTATGATAATTTCATGCTTTCAAACGTATCACATCGGAGAAATAAATATCTAAGCCACCATTAAAAACCCTGCTAAATATGCAGTTATGACGCAGCTGGTAGGGCAATTTCACAGTTGCCATAGCAACCCAATACATCTTCCAGTACTCCAGATGCACAGCGGTAAAAAAATAATAACTGAGATTAGTGACCAAAAGAAGTAAAATACATTCCCCTATCCACTAAAGGCTGTAAGCCAGCTGTCCCGCACCTGAACCACTTATCTGCAGCGAAAAATGTCAAATGTTCAAATGGTGCCAAAGTAGTTCAAGAGACATCTCGAGACAAAACACCCTCATTAGCCAGCAAAGATATTGAGTACCGCAAGGGACTAAAAGAGGTAAAGGAAAAACAGAATCAGTGATTGATGTCATATGTGTTTTTCATGAAAAAAACAATAACGTGAGCGAACAGAATTAAACTTGCACATTTCTATTCATTATTTCATTGTTAAATAGTTCATCTGCACAGCTAAATGGCCTAAGACAGCTGACTGATTGAGGTCTATATAATTATTTTTTTTTTAACCTTTATTTACCCATTGACCATAGGGGTGGCGGGGTGCCATGTAAAAAATGACCCTGCAGGGATGGCATGGTTTAAGAGTGTGTACACTCCTTGCTTTTGTGTTTATAAAAAAAGAAAATCAGAGGAAGTGTTTTCAACAAACCCCTTAAATCGAATTTCACACTGACACGGGAGGCGTCGGCCTACATTAGTAAAACATCAGACGTGTGAACTGAAGACTCTATAATTTTGCTTTTAGAAGCTCAAATTGCAAGATTACTGACCAAAAGGGGCACTTTAAAGTGCCCATCTATAAAAGGGATGGCATTCTTTTAAAATACACCTGGCAAAGACCAGATGCCAGTCCTCACTGAGGCACATGCTGTTCACAAGTATGCGTAGAATCACCAAAGTATCAATCAGGTTAACCAGTTCAGCCATGTACAAATATCACATTCACCAGGGAAACTCAACAATATGCTGCAATTATTAATATGTATATTTCATATATTTATATTTATTATTTATCACAACCTACCTGCCCTTGTTTTATGACGAAATGTCTGTTGTTGTTATGTTATACACGGAAGTGTGCAATATAGTTTCTTTTAAGCACCGCTGGGAGGGGCATTCACATTTTGTTGTATTCATTGTAATATAATAATAATGGGAAGTACTTATGATGATGTTCTTCATTGGAAGTTAAAGTCAAAGATATAAAAGTTAGGGTTAAATATATATATAAATATATACACACACACACACACACACACACACACACACACACACCCACACACAGTATATACACACACTATCTATTCCTAATGCCCTGTCCAAACAGCATTAGTTTTATTGGAGAAGGCCAATTTTGTCAGTGCAGTCCAGTGATCTCGTTATTTATTTCGTAGTTATTCGGGATTATTACGTGGCTTGTATCCCAAACTGAACTGATTATTGGTTTCTGGCAAATAACATACCATATTCATCCATGTGTAGCCCTGTTCAGATTGAGAATCTGGTTTTCTTTCAAATACCTCAATCTTTGCAGTTTACTGAAAATAAATACATATACTACATTGCTGCAAATAGTGGATGACTCATTTTTTTAATATTGCATCCCTTCACTTGGGGGAATAATATTGCCAGAGTTTTTTTTTTTTTTTGGTTTAGGCTGTTCATTGAAATTACTAACATGCGCTGTGAAGAAATACACTACTCACACTGTCCTGAAATGGTTATCCCCTTTGAGCAGGGTATATGACTACTAATGTGACAATGGCAGTGAAAGAACCTTACCTTCGGAGTGGTGGGAGAGGATGAGAAGGTTCACACAGGCGGCACCAGCGCCCGAGCCAAAGATGGTGATTCTCTCTGAGTCTCCTCCAAAGTGGCCAATGTTTTCATTGAGCCAGCGCAGGGCCTGGATCTGGTCCAACAAGCCATAGTTCCCCTTAGCAGACTGGTCCCCTGTGCTCAGAAACCCTGCAGGGTAAATTAGAACAAACACAGAGAGGAGAAGAGAAAGAATATACTGATTGTGTGCAGGAAGAGGAGCAGGGCAGAAATTCAGGAGCACAGGAAAACATAATCCTGTGTGTTTATTGCCTTTTTAAAAAGAAAATATCCCACATCAACAGAATATGGCATCCTGTCATTGTCAGGAACTTCTCAGCCTCCAACTCATCCCAAGTCTGAGGAGATTTCACACAGAAAGCTTGCCAAATTACTCATTTTTAATACCCACGCTTGAAAAACAACACAGTTAAGAGAACTTGTCAGCAAAGAGAAGGAGGAGAGCAACAGAAGGCATTTCACCTACTTCCAGGACACACATTTACACAGTAGGTGCACACCCACAACAAGACAAAATAAGCTGAACAAAATGTCACACAAAGCCCCACACACACAATTCTTTGTTCTTGTGATAGGGGATTACAGTACTGTACATTACATGTGTTTCAGGCAGCACCAGGCTATTTCACACTGCAAGAACTGGAGCTTTTCAATTTTTTGATGGTTTGGATAACTTCAGTACTCAGAAAACATCTGAAATGATTTCAGTAAACGGCATTCTCCTCAGATTATTGGCTGTTGGGGAGGAGCACATGATGAAAAAGTAAAAAAAAGCATCTGCACCCACCTTCGTGGCAGCTTACTTATCTCTTAAGTTTCTCATTAATTGTGCTGCTTAGTTGTACATATTATTCCTTTATGGGCATTTTTGTGTGCCACTTCTGATGCATGAGCAGAATTTCCCACTAGTGCACATAACTCATACTAAAACTTAAACTAAAACCGTTTTTCCTCAGTTAAACTTGCAATAACTAATTATTTGGCAGAAGAAACAAGCTGTAACTTTGTCCAGTAGCCTATATTTTTCCGAGGCGAATAGAACAGGCAGCTATGTGCGGGGTCTGACCAACATGTTGTATTTGTTGCTATCACCTAGCAGCCATCTCTACGTGAGGAAAGCTGTGAAAGGTGTAATTTTCGGAGGAATCATAGCAAAATCAGTCTAATACATTGATGCCATTAACACAAAGTTTAGGAGCGCAATACTAAAGATTTAGTTTGAAGTTCCTTTGAGCCCACTCTTGCTGTAAAGCAGGGGTGTCAAACTCATTTTCACTAAGGGCCACACTGGAAAAAGAGAATCCCACCAAGGGCCAGACATGGAGAGTTTATTGACGTGCTTTTGTTACTGCAGGTCACTTTCTTTTGATATTTTGGTAGCTTTTTTCCTCATTTTTGTTGTTTTTGTTCAGACTTTTTTGTGGCTTTCTCAGACATTTGTCACCTTTTTGTAAATTTGTTGCTTTTTCCGAAATTTTTGTACGCTTTTTGTTGCATTTTTGTTAACATGAAGCCCTACAAAAGCCATCAAAAGTCTTCCTTAGCCATCATCGAATTTAGCAAATCAAGCAAAACAATGATACATTTTTTTAACAACTGTTTCACAGCCTCAATATGAAAACTCTCTCTGCTCCTTCTGGGGGGATTTCTGAGTCTCAGAGTCGGCAAATCTGCCATATTTTGCTTTGAATGTCAGGTAATTGCAGTTTAAAAAGTCTTTCCTGTGTTTTTTGTTTGGCGCACAACTAGGCGGGCCAAAATTTACTGTAAACTCAAATTGATATACTGGCCGGATCTAAAGCTGCAAGGGCCTTGAGTTTGACACGTGCTGTAAAGAGGTGACCTTCCGTGGTCTGTGCAGCTTCAGGTTTCTAATGGACGCGCTCTGCTGTGGGCATGCTGCGGCAGATGTGTCGCGTTTGTGCTCTGTGTATTTCTGCCGTAGTTTTGGTTTTCCACCTCCGATGTGGAGCAGCGTACAGCCACTTCCCTAAACGTTGGCTCATTCAGAGACCAGAGACCCCAACGGGGCTCTGTGTCTGTCAGAAGGTCTGAGATCTACCGTATCAGCAGAGCAATCACAGCACAGCAGACAATGGTGCAGGTGGATTATTATCTGAAATATACTGACTTTATTATTGTAATAGCCTTATTATAACTTTATTTTTTTATCAAAATACCACGACTCCTCCAAATCTCAGAGAACACAGATGGGATGAGTTATATTTTGAATGTGCACAAAGTTTTTAACATGAGCAGAAATCTTGCTCAAACACATCTGAAATATTAAAGTCCAGGGGGTTATTAATGCATTAAAATGAAATAATGTATCATTGAGGTGAATATTTGTTAAATGCACATTTAAGGAGGGGTCACCACACAAATCTGGAAGCAAAACCTTGGCCTTTGGGTTGCCAGGCCAGTTATGATTAGGCCAAATGTTGGTGATATTTAACCTACATCTACAAACTGGGCTGCTAAAATAAACAAGCTGGGCAAAACAATCCCCGTTTTGCATTGCATTCAGTTTAGTTAAATGGGTCCGGGCTAAGCCCCGAACCACCTCAAGTCCTAGAAACGCCCCTGGCCACAATGAGTTTAAAATGGCCTTCCCAGGCATCCACTGACTTGTTTGCCATTTAGCCGCTTTATAAAGCGAGACAGTCTTTGTGTGGGTTGAACTGAATAGTTTTTTTAAAACCTGGAAGGCAGACAATACCATTCATGTACGGCTTTATGCTTTACAGTGCAATCATTCTATATGTCACCTAAATGAGCATATTGGTTGAATAATACAAGAAATACCACTATACACAAGGTCCTGGTGTCATGGTCAGAGTGCCCACATAAACTTAGTTACCTCCGCCAAGGAGGTTATGTTTTCTGCTGGGTTTTTGGTTTGTTTTAAGATTGGTTGGTTGGTTTGTTGTTTGTCAACTACTGGCCTGATTGTCATGCAATTTGGTGGGAAGGTGTAGCTGGGGATCACTTGTGGGATACACAAATCATTTTTCACAGGCATTAGTTAACAGGTAATAGGTAGCACTGTGTATTTTGGCCATCTCCGTTGTTTGCAGCTGCAACCCAGGATGCCACAGAGAGACACTCTGCGGCGACGCTTAGATGGTGAGTTTCATTTGTGTGATCGATTATCACATTATATTTATAGTATTACCGTTACACAGCGTCATTCTCAAATTGTGCATTATGCAATGGGTTATATCATGGTCGCAACATAAGTTTAATAGTGGTCCTGACTTCTTGTTCGGATTGTTTTGGAAATATATCCAGACATATATAGTGGTTGCGGTTGCAGATTTGCATATGATAGAAGACTGGACTATTGGCCTAGCCAGAGGTCTGCGCTCTTTGAGTGCCCTTCTAGTTATGATGTGTATCTATGGCATAATCTCACATTTTAGTATGTTCAGTGAATACTGTTAAGGGATTGCAATTCAGCAAGTGTCCTTGTGTGGGGATTGAAAAAGAGTGACTTAAGGGCAGTTGGAGCGAGTGGGACAGCCATAACGTTCAGTACAGGGAGTATACGGAGACAGATGGTAAGAGAGGACAGTCAGCACGTTGGAAGTGTGTTGAACAGCAACTTAAGTTGGATTGTTGATGAAAATAATTTAAGTAGTGATAATGATGATGATGATGATGATGATGATGATGATGATGGTGGCGATGATAACCTGCCAAATTGACCTCTCCACAACAATCAGCGTGACACACGTCTCACTCCACACTCTTCACTGTACTTACACTAGAGTTAACACTCAACAAGCCTGGAGTGTTTTTGGTAGGTTCACGTGGATTAATTATGGTTCATATTACAGAGTGTCATTTGCTATTTGTTATTTGCGGTGGTTAACATTTGGACAATATTTATAAATACCAGCCAGCAAGAAATACGAGAACGATATGAAGTGGTTGCACATATTCTTTTTTCAAGGGGTAGACTGAGGGGCCTGGTTTGTCATTAAGTTTATTTTGGATAGGCTCATCCCTGGTCAACAGTTTTCACTGAGTACATTTTGCAAAATATTTTAGACTATATAAATTTCTCACATTTAATGACATGCAAAAGACAATAAGGATAAAAAAGACACTTGTTGGCTGCCAAAAAATAACTATAGAAGAAATAGAAGATTAAAAATGACAACTGCAAGGAACATTATTGTACTTTGATACTGTGCCCACATTAAGGTATAGACAGTAATTATTTGACCTTTTAGAGGGGGAGATGAAGCTTAATATGTCTGCATGAATAGAAACAATTAAATATTAAGTAGATTAAGTTAAACCTCTATTAAACATGGCCATGTGTCTGTGTCTTTATCTGGATGTACACTGAGGAATGAAAACACCTTGAACATAGTGTTTTCATGTTGGTCCACAGATGCAATGACCTGAGTGACTCAGGCGGTCTGAGGGACATGGGAGAAAAATATTTAAAGGGCACCAGCACACATAAACTTTTCTAGCATGTAGGGCAGCCTATATGGCACTGCATCACATTTTCTCTACTGGAAGGGCACCTAAAGGGCACATCATCACGTTTTCTTCATTTAAGGGCACGCTAAAGGGCACTTCATCACGTGTTGGCCGCTGGAAAGACACCCTAAAGTGCACTTTATCATGTTTTCTTCACTGGAAAGGCACACTAGAGGGCACTGCATCACGTTTTCTTTACTGGAAGGGCACCCTAAAGGGCCCTTTATTATGTTTTCTCCATTGGAAAGGCACCCAAGAGGGCACTTTATCACGTTTTCTCCACTGGAAGGGTGCTCTAAAGGGCACTTCATCATGTTTTCTCCACTGGAAAGGCGCTTCATTCTATTTTCTCTACTGGAAGGGCAACCTAGCGGGCACTTCATCACATTTTCTCCATTTAAGGGCACCCTAAAGGACACTTCATCACGTTTTCTCTATTTGCAGGGCACCATTGAGGGCACTTTATCATGTTTTATCTGCCATAGGGGCATCCAAGAGGGCACTTTTGCAGGATTTTTTGGTAACCTGGATGTTGTACAATGCAAAAATATGGACGCTTTGGCCAGCCCTGTTTGCTTATATTCCATTATGTCAAAATCACAACTAAATGATCTTTTTATCTTGAGAGAACAAAGGAAAGCTTGAGTAAGTCTGATAGTTGCTTGATGTACAACTCCAGTCAACATTAACAATAATCTTTTTCTTACCTAATGATAATGAGATAATGATCATGAGAATCACAGTTTGATGAAATTGTGATCTAGAGATAACAGGATTACCAAATTTATTAGAAACCACAGCTGTCCTCAGCTTCCATAGTGCAGTGATTAGTGTTGGATGGATTATTAAAAACATATAAATCTTGTTACTTTAAATCATATCAATGTTGTAGCCGAAATATTATCTTGATAGGATTACTCCCAGTAATCTAGATATAGTTTGCATGCTATTGTGCAATTGTATTATCCTTAGATCATCCCAGCAATTGACTGGCTCTTAGCCTGATGTGACTCTGACCTGGTAATGTATCAGCACTGACCTGTGCCACTTATCAAAACCATAGGCATGTGGAAGTGTCTGCTCCGTGGCTGCCCAGCCGAGTGCTGAGCTGCCTGCCACAGTTGCCTGGCAACTTTCCAGAGCTTCAGGCAAAATAATATGGACAGACACTCACAAAAGCACTTGCATACACACATTCAAGCACTTCCATAATCAAGTACACAAACTGCTGCATGCATGCGCACATGAGCACAAAAACAAAGTCGTTGCACACGCACACATATGCAGTTGAGTGCATGAAATACCATGCTAGCTTGAGCGAGCGCTTAATGACGCTCTCTTTGCAAGGGCAACATGAAGAGAGGAAAATTTGGTTTATCTTCCACCATTGAAGATAAGTCAAACAAGTTCTCTCTTCTTCTCTTTCAGTAAGTTTTCTTTCTGCCACCCCCCCCCCCTGCATCTGCTGAGTTGGGCTTCCTACTGACTTTAGCGCTGAGAGCAGCAGTTTAGGAGGCTGAACTCATGCATATTCAACACTTGCTTTAGGTAACAGCCAGGGAACTGTGAAGAGAGTCATCAACCTCTAAGCAAAGATACAGGCTGGAGACAGTGAAGTGAATGGATGGAAGACAACAGAGGAGTGGTGAGCAACTGATGGAGGGAAATTTGAAACAGAAATATTTACAGCCTATTGTATCACGCAGTGTCCTACAAAAAGTCCCCCAAGACCGTCTGATAATAACTGCTGCTTCTGCTCATATATCTTTCCTGTCATAGTTAGAAAATCTTTTAGAAAACTGTATCTTATAAAATCATGAAAGCATAACGCATGCTACCACTGAATGGAAAAGGAAAATGGTAGGAACACTTAGTGTTTCGCTAATGTACGCTGATGAGATGAGTCATGGTGAAAGCCATTATCCCTTATTGATATTGTATTTGCCTCAGCAACAGGAAGACGTATTAGTAACAGACGGACATGTATCAGGAGGATCTTTTAAAATTTAGAGACAAGAGAGGTGCATCATACAAATAAGGGGCAGCAGCTCCACATCAAAAGGATGTTTTCAGTATTTTGTGCAGTATATTTAGCTTAATTCAGTACATCCTTTAGGGTCAACCATCTCTGTAAAAGTCTGCACTGTTCCCAAATCCACAATCCAGAATTGAAGTGCAGTCAGTCATCTGACTGTTTGGCTACTGATACGGGAACTTGCATCTGCAGAGTAATTTTCAGGACTGAACAGAATGACTACATGGTCACTGAATATATATCTGTGAACAGAGAAGAGAGAACAAGAGGAGAGCAAGGGAGAGAGGGAGAAAGGGATAAAACAAAAACCTGACAGTTATTAAACCGAATATTGCCCAAAGCTACTGTCAGATCACAAATAACAGAGAGGTGAAAGGAATATATTGGAGGGCATATTATATAATTTCACTGTGACGTCAAACATGAGATGATTAGAGATGTCAAAAATCAGAGGGAAGATATTGCCTTTTTATACACAGACAAGGTGATTGAAGAGAGGAAACAAAGCAATGTTTCTGTATATATGAATCGCAAAATGAATCAAGCTAAAGTAGAGGCACTATTACAAAATAGGAAAAAAAACCTGAGCAGATGGTGAATGTCTCCTGCACACAGAAGACTAAATAATCGGTTTTGATGATTGGAATAAAGTGGATTGATTATTCAGTATTGTGCGGCAACCTTGGGGATGATCTTTGTATGAATGCAACCGTGAATGAATATAACTCTCTGTACCGTATGCAGTATGTACTGATAAAGTCAATAACAGCACTGATTCTTATGTACAAGTTAGTACATCCTGTAAGGGGCATTACCACAAAATGTGCAGTGTAATGTCCCATTCTCACAAGAGTCTACACAGTTTGAATGATAATGAGTTTATATATGTGCTCAAAATAAGGTGATTTTTAATAATAACATTCTGTCTTGCTTGAGACTAAAAGTTTAAAGGTCCCATGGCATGAAAATTTCACTTTTTTTAACATTAATGTGGGTTCCCCCAGCCTGCCTATGGTCCCCCAGTGGCTAGAAATGGCGATAGGTGTAAACCGAGCCCTGGGTATCCTGCTCTGCCTTTGAGAAAATGTCTATGAGGTCATAAGGAGCAAGGTTACCTCCCCTTTCTCTGCTTTACCCACCGAGAGAATTTGGCCCACCCATGAGAGAGAGACATCATGGCTTTCAAACGGGCAAAGTAGCAGTTGGTCAAGGCCACACCCCCACCCTCCACCTTGCCCCCCCTCTCTCCTCCTCAATAGCTACAGACACAGAAATGGCACATACTAAGGAAAGCTCATTGTGGGACTGGCTCTAGTGGCTGTAATTCTGCACCAAGGCTGAATTTCGGGAAAGAGTCTTCAGATACAGTATTAGGGGACCACTAAGGTCTATATAAAAGCATCCAAAGAGCACCATGTCATGGGACCTTTACAGCATTGCTACTGTAGCACCCTCTGGAGGCTGTTTTTTCATTTCTTTACACAATATAAAAGTGTTGTATGATAAATTACATTCTTTGATTCAAAGATCTGCTGCTGTACTTCACAGTTTGCACTTTCTTGTTGGATTATCAACATTCTTACACAAATCTGTTAAGCCTCCTGGTAGGCGCTAGTAGTTCAATCTGAAGACCTGCTGGCAGGTCCATTTCAATTATGTATCCCTCTTTATGTTGAGTATACCTAGAAATGAAATTATATTGTAATTGGGCTTTCTCCTGCCGAACTAATATCATTTCAACACACCACCCATAGGCTTCCAATGTCATTGTATTTATTACCTTACTTATCTCACTCAATTTTTACTCTCAAAGGTCCGTTCAAAAAGCACCAAGCTGTGCAGTAAAACCAGGCTGTCATGCAAATTTGAGATGCAATGCTTCAAACATTACGCTGACACAAAGACGTTTCAAAGTGTTTCAAAGAAAGTTCCATTTCAGAAACAACTTCAAAAATCAGTCAGTGAGAATTAAAAACAGATCAAATTAAATGAATTACAACTCTTAAAACAGAGGATTATTTTTTGGGCTTTTTCCGCCTTTAATTTGACAGGACAGCTAGGCGAGAAAGGGGAAAAACATGCAGGAAAATTGTCACAGGTCAGATTCAAACCCTGGATCTCTGCGTCGAGGCATAAACCTCTCAGTATATGTGTGCCTGCTCTACCACTGAGCCAACCCGGCCATGACAGACAGAGCTTTTAATCACAAATGTGATCATACAGACCTAAAGCAGTTCATTATTACTGATATGTACTCATTAAGCATATTTTCCATTGCATGTAAGAATTCAACTCGCCATGTGATTGTTAATGTTCCATAACTCGTTGCAAAGTCTTATGTCATTGTAGCAGTGGTGTAGTCAAGTCACTAACTGCCGAATCCGAGTCAAGTCTTGAGTCCCCAGTGTTTGAGTCCGAGTCTGAGTCACCAAAGAAGAGTCTGAGTCGAGTCACCATTACCTGAGTTTGAGTCGAGTCACGAGTCCAGAGAATAGCGACTCGAGTCAGAGTCCAGGACTCGAGCTCTCCCTCACTGGCCCCTGCATGAAACCGTTACAGACTAAATATATATCAATATCTTATATCAAATGTTTATGACCTATTGTACGTAAAAGTACTCTAGTCAGAAACTTCATCCAACTTCTGAGTCCTATTTTATGAATGCTTGAGTCCGATTTCATAAATCCTCCAGTCCAAGGCCAAGTCATCAGTGTACCGGTCCAAGTCAAATCACAAGTCCAGAGAATAGCGCAAGTCCAGGCTCAAGTACTCCTTCACTGAAATGTATATTTATTACAGTGCATTAATACTGGATATCATACCAGCAGTCCCTATTCACTGGCTACACTAGAAGTTATTGGTGAGTTACGATTTTCCAGTGTGTGGCTTGGAGTCATAGTATTTGAGTAGATTATCATTGTTACAAATTGACAACATATTTTAGCCTATATTTGTTGAAAATGTGGGCAAATTGGCACCATTAAAAGTTTGCATAATTGACTTCTAACAATTCCTCTTTGAGATGTACCAATGGATGTACAGACAGCTATTTCTGGATTACTTTGACACTGAAGAAAACTTAAAAAATGGATGATTCTAAGATGAGTTCTGGAGTTATAAGGAGAGCCTTTTTTATATAATTAAAATGAAGTATAGCTGATATTTTAGGTACACTAGTACTCTAGGGACCTTTTTGAGTTTGATTTTGACACTTTATGTGGTGCGTAAGATGTCGAGCACCGAGCATGACTAGCTGCATTAATTATCTTCCTTGGATTTGATTGGCCCAGCTGTGCAGCTGGCTGCCAGCCTGGAAGGCAGATTGGTGTCAGTTTCAGTCAACATATCTATAAGTCATAGTAGTGCTCAATGTGAACTTTGCCTTTACTAGTACAGTGCCCATTCAAAATGTGCCAGTTTGGAACGGGCCGATTGCTTGGCCTCTGGTATTGCTGCTTGTAGCTTTCTCCAGAACCACTGTACCCCCAAACCACTTAATATGCAACTCCACTGTAGCCTACGACTGACGTACAGTGTACTTCTACTTCAGAGGAAAACGTAGTACTACTACATTTACCTGACAGAGAACGTTCCAGATTCAGAATTTACTCACAAAATATCACAATTAAAATGTGGAGTAATCACAGACATTTGCCTCATGGATTCATGGCGGTGCGCCACGCACCACCCAATTAGGCTCGTACCCACGGTAATGTTATTATTGTTATAAGTTAGCAGCACACTTCAACAACCTGACCCAAGGGTGATTCTGAGTGAGAAGGAGGAAGACTGCTCCTTTTGCCCGTTCAGCTCCAAAACGATGTTATCTTCTGCTGTGTGCTTAGAAGTGGGGAATTTACAGCTCAAAGCAACTTAATACAATATAGTGTCTGGCTTTTGTTTGATATCTAGTGTTGGCAAAAATGCCTTTTTATTGAGTTTCCTCTTAGCGAAATGCTCTGAGTGAATTTAAGCTGGGCTTTTATTGTGAAAGGTAGAACTGCCTTTTTATTGAGTTTCCTCTTAGCGAAATGCTGAGTGAATTTAAGATGGACTTTCATTTTAAAGGGTAGACACGGAAGAGCCAGCGTTATGGCAGCGTTTTTTTTCTTCCAACCTTTATTGTGCGGTAGTTTAGTTTAATTCACAGTTTATTAATATCCAATGTCCAAACTGCTCCAAATGATCCAAATTCCAAACCCCAAGTTAATTGGAAGAGGAGGCGATGTGAAGGAGGAAAAACACACCTCTCATGCACACATATAACATACATTTAACCCCCCACACACACACACACACACACACACACACACACACACACACACACACACACAGGCAACTGTTCTTGGCTACAACCTGAAGCTTCCAACACACACAATTTTATCATCACATTCATCACACGCCCTCATCACATTCTACACAATCACACTTGCAACAAGTATAAAGCATATTGTAGCCATTTCTGTAAAGGGAATAAGGTTTCTTATGTTTAATTTCCAAATCTTGGTTTGCACATGAATCTAGACACTAAAGCAAAAATTATTATGTTTTTCTGTACTGTCATCACAGCCGTGCACTGTAGGCAAAATTTGGGGAAAGAAAAGTTAACAGTTGCTTGCAGAATGGGAAGACTGTAGCTCTGTGCAGGGAGTGGGAGGTGTGTTTCATTTTCATTCAGGGACAGACGAGTTGTGAGGCTAAAAATTAATTGACAGTAAAATCTGCGGAGGATCAAAATACAGTTTAAGTCACATTTGGAGTTATGTTTTTGAGAACAGGCAACTTGTTGCACTTCCCCCAAAGTGGTCAAAAAAAATCTAATCAACAGACCACAAATCAAATAGACCACCAGTATGATCTATTTGCATGTTAGCATGAACAAAACATGACTTATTTTCAGAACATTGACAGCACAATTAGTTTATGTTAAACCTATCTAAAAACCTGTATTTATCTCTCTTAGACGAAAGTCATGAGTAACTGAGTTATGTTGAGCCACAACGTGTCACCCGTCACAACTGGAAATATAAAAATGCACATTTGGACAGGATGATAACCAAATAAATGTCAAATTCATAACTCCTTTTACTGTGTAAACGCTGTGGTGGTATTTACTACTAAATAGGTTACTCTTATACTTACAAGTTAAAAGCTTAAAGTGGGTAGAAAGTGCAAAGAAACGTTTTCAGAAGAAGCGTTTCATCTCTCTTCCTGAGGTGAAAAATGTTCTCACTCTCTGAGCCCACGATGGTGGGCCTTTCCCCAGAGTTCATTAATTAGTTAATTAGTTAATTAGTCTGAACAGATGGCTGTGCAACACAAATCAGAAGGCTTTCTGGGCCTGGAGCAGGAGGAAGGTAGGAGAAGGTGAGCCGAGGAGCACTCTGGAATCTCAACTGTCACCAAACCTCTGAACCAGGCAGTGTGTGGCAGACATTTTCTTCTCATTCACCCATTTTACCCCACGACGACAGGGCGTAGCATGAATTAATAAGAAAAGTACATAATTTGCTGGGAAATTACATGTGTATGTGTCATAGTGGAGTGAAAGCATAAGGCGTTAAGCCATACTGTATGGAAGGGTGCTGTGGTCACACTGCAGGAGCGTTTATTTGAATGAATACTTTGCATCACTGCCGATTTAAAAAAGCATTTCTGACAGTTTATTTTTAGACTGTTCCCATCTCCCCCCTTCTGTTTCCTTTTCCCTCACTGTCTCTCTATGATTCTCCCTCGCTCATCTGTCTCTATTCCCTGCTCTCTCTTCTTCCCTTCTCCCTGACTCCCTATCACTCTCTTAAAGGCACAGGCATTGTATGAAATGAGGTTGGCATGTGTAAGCTCCTGTGTGTGTAAGTACAGGATAATACTAAAGATTAGAACATAAAACTATTAAAATACGGTATGCTTGTGTTTCTCACTTTGACTCAAATTCACAGTGTCAGAGAGGCTTGCTATTAAAAATTCAGATGGATGGTGCATTATTCATATATATATTTTACGCATGGCACGCAACCAAGTAGCGCGCACACACACACACACACACACACACACACACACACACACACGTCACATGCACAAGGAGATATTTGTGTGCACATGGACAAACATGCATGCTTATGCTACACAAACATACCAGAACACGCACACAAGGATAATCGCCTTAATACAGTAACCCATTTAAAGCATATCTGAGAGAGAGAGAAAGAGAGAGCATTCATTTGCCCACATACATCGATTTTCAACAATGTTACAGTTTTTTTTGATTGCTAAACGACAGTGGGCACAACTGGAGTCACATGTGCAAAACTCTAACAACAGTCTGCACAGCAGCAGTTCATGTGGACCAAACTCTAGTTCGTTTTTCATTGCTTGAACACAGTTTTCAAAACTCTACACACTTATCCCATGACTTTAACCACAACATGCACAACACTGTAGATTTACAGCACTTTGTTCAAATGCTAACACACTGCTGTCAAAACTGTTAACCACACATTCAAAACTGAATAGATTTTAGTCTGGTGCCTATCAAACACTGCTGACTGTAATTTCAGCTGAAAGCCTAAGCAGGTGTCTTATTTTAGACTAGTTAGTGAACATATATGGTATTTATACAGAGAAAGCTCAGAAAGCCTTTTTTTGTATACAAACACCAAATAAGAATGAAACAATTATACACTGTACCGTTTGAGAGAAACAGGTAAAATATCAAAGATACCAATATGTCCAGGTAAGATGTCTGAGGTTATATACACAGCTATAAAAAAAAGTGAAAAAAACTATATCTTTACAATAGTAAAACTGTGTTCTTACTGTTTTTGAGAAAGTAATGGTGGTGAAAGCAATAGAAACACCACATTCATTTGTATTTAGAGATGATGCAGACATCCAATGTGATGAAGAAAACTTGCCACATGATGCTGGAGAGAGGCAGGATTAGTCACACTATTCTTTGTTACTGTTGCGTATGTACCTTTAGTTTTTTTTCCCCAGTAATTCCATAAATTACTAGAGACAAAATACTTTATTGAAGAAAACTGCTGATTTTCATTCCTTCTTTTGTACCTTATGTAAAAATTGGTATGCTATACAATCTATATTTTTTCCTTAAATAAACTGTTGAGTAGTGTCAAGTCACTCAAATTGTTCAAACTGTAAAGATGAAAAAGTTTGTAATTTCTGTATTGGTGTTTGATGCTAGTGTTTTTACCCTCCGTGTGTTCTGAGTGACAGTGTGTGTTATCTCAGTGAGGATTGTGCATAGTGTTTGGCTGCCCTGAGCCTGTTTTGCAGCTAACGTGAACTGTTTAGCTCAGGTGACTGTTGGTAGTGCAGACTGTAGTTTGAGTTTTGCACATGTGACTCCAGTTGTGCCCACTGTCGTTTAGCAATCGGAAAAAACTGTAAAGGAATCGAGGACACTGCGTTATCCCTCATAATCACTCAGCAGCATCGCTCTCCGTTTCTATGTGTATGTATTTTGTATGCATTTTAATGTTTGTGTGTGGAAGTTCAGTGCAATAAACATACTCTACAATATACAAGCGCACTTGAGACATCTCCAGCATGAATCACATGTAAACTGAGATGTCGGTAAAGGGAGCAAAGAAAGATACCACAGAGGAGCGTTTTGATTAACGTGGAATTTAATACTACATTCAACAAACCTGATTTTAAATTGTGAACAGATTCTCACAACCAATTTGTTAACGGTCACGATTTGTGTGCCAGCTGTGAGAAAGACCTCACAACAAGGTATAATAATCGAGCTGAAAAATCTGCAGGTCCTGGTCCTCATTTCACTAACTCTCAGTTTGTCCTTGTCCCCTGTCTATTGGCGCACTCAATAACGCTCTGGATCATGTTACCCTCTGTAATACTCGCTGCAACTCTTGGACGGCATTCTAAACTACTCCCATTTCTCTGTTTATCATTATTCTGTTATGTTGAAACAGGCGTGATGCAATAAACAAGATCTGATTACCCAACCTGGCAACCGCAAAGCCAGCGTCAGATAGTCTGTGTGCAAACACCTCCGGTGAATGTAAATACTTGACTCCACTGATACTGGACCGACACACACACACACACACACACACACACACACACACACACACACACACACACACACACACACACACACACACACACACACACACACACACACACACACACACACACACACACACAAACAGGTCATGTCAGCATTGCAAAGCTCCAACAGAATAGACAAATAGAATAAATGATTTGCTATATGTGATTTTTCTTTAAATTAAACTAAACTTGCTATTCTTATACTATTAGTATAAGATACTTATACTATCTCATCTTAATTCAAAAACACACTGAAAGCTACAAACACACATTTCAATTCTGTTTTCAGAGGCTGAATGGACACCAAAGGCAAAGTGGTTGGTGGTGTCTCTTAAGTACAGTGAGTCAGATCCTGCTTTTTTTCCTGCAGAATTGCAACAGTTACTGTAATTTATCAACAAAAATGTTTTTCAAGCTAAGTAAACACAGTAAACGGACCTGTTTATTAGGAAATCGCTGCTGCACAGAAAGAAAACTCAGTGAAAAGGCCAGGGAGCCTTTCACACAAAGACTGTTATTGTACATACACGTTTCCAAGTCCCACACCAGTAATAAAGTCTAGTGTAGTACAGTCTGTTACATCAGATGTGTGGTCAACTCCTGCTACCTGACCCAAACCATGATAATTTGTTGGGACATATCGGTTTCAGGTTGCTATAGCACAGATTGGGGTTTAGTTCTTTTCAAATGTACTGTAAAGAGAAATCTCTTTCCTTTCTCTCTGAGTGTGTCCATGTCTGTTACTGTATGCGTTGCATCCAGATACTCTGTGGGAAGAGGGAAAGGGACAGAGTGTAGCCACTGCATTGCATTAGCATTACAAGCGAATGGTTATCTATGGTCGAAATAAAGCAAATATTTGTCTTGGGTCTGGTTCAGGTCCTAAATTTAGCAGTACCAGTTGGGTTCAGCTGGGTCAAGTCTTAAAGGCGCTGGCATATGCCAGGGCCTCAGGTAAATTATTCTGTGTACAGTCACTTTATTACACCATCTATTGATCCTGGACCCATTCTAAAGTGTTTATTACAAAAGTAATTGTCTTCCTCTTTGCAAAGAAAACAGTAATTAGCAGTAGTAATTCTAGTTACTAGGATAAAACTAGTAATTCTTTCCTCTAGAGACTCCAAAAGTCTACTCCTTCCCTGGGACACCATGCCACGAACTACAAGGCAATGTCAAGTTCACGAGAGTTACATATGTAACTACAGATCTCATTGGCATTCTATATTAATCTATTCTGGCTGATATGGCACTTTCCTGATATGGGTTTCCAGAACTTCTTTTCTTTTTATTTATGATGCATGTTGTTTGCTACATAGCTCTCATATAGAAATTATGACAGAATAATATTCACAATAGATTACGTGCATATTCATGAAAATCATAAGAACTTGATTTTAGTTTTAATTTGTGTAAAGAGCAACATCTGCATCAAGCAGCAGGTTAGTCTATGAAAGTGCACTTTCTTACTTCTACCATGAAGGGCAGCAACCTTAAAGCTATAGACTGTTGACTGCACTTTGTGATTCATGTATTATTATTATTTGTATTACTTTATTGTTGTACTTTTCTTAGTGTCAAGTGCAAAAAGCATTACATTCTTCATCGTACTACATTTTTTTACCCCCATATTAACATTCAATAGAAACACCAAGGGGGAACAGGGGGAACACATGACACAACAGGGAAGAAAAAAAAAAATATATATATATATATGTATAAATAAAATAAAATAAAAAACACAGACACAGACAGAAAATAAGACAGCAACAAAATGCACAAAAAAGAGGGTGCAGCTCCAGTGTGTGTGTGTGTGTGCGTTTGTGTGCACGCATGCATATCCATCTACAGTATGCACTTATTGAAGAGTTTAATTATTCTTCTAAATATATGCTTTGGATACAATTTATTCAATTTTTCTATTTGATTTCTGACTGTTAGAGTGAGTTTTTCCATTTCCAATGTTTGTTCTATTGTCTTGTACCATGCTTGAAGATCTGGGGATTTGGCTTGTTTCCAAAGCCTGGTCACTTGCTTCAGTGCCGTTAAGCTAAGCATTTTAAATATGTTTCTGTCCCCAGCATTGATAGTGATTTATGTATTTTGATACACAGCATTACTTACAGACAGTCAAATACACCACGTTACTTTTTACTTTAGAATTGACTTCAGCAGCATGGCCAGGTGACTTCACAAAGCTCTTAAGGGTGTGCCCATGCGCCCACTCTCAATTCCTGCTTTGGGAAACCCATGTCAGAACTTAAGAGCATTTGTAGAAAACCTCGTAGCAAAGGCTCGGGTTTGGGTCTCAGTTTAAGGTTTAGGGTTGTAGACAAAAAAGGGGGAAAAAAATTTCAACTTTGTCATCCAAATTTAAAAGGTGATGTTTGTTGGAAGAAATATTTTTGATTTTGTACATCACATACCACCAGGAAATAAATAAAAACAAAAATATACATATATAGAAAAAAGATAACATAATAACAAGTTGAAATACTGGGAAAGCAAGTCATCTGCTGTAGTTTGTTGTTTTTGTTGCTGTGATGGGACATTGTCAGTAGCTGTGTCAGTAGTATACAGTAGCTCCCTAAACTCCCTAAGCCAAAAAAGCAGCAAAGGTACGCGGCGAATTACATGTCTGTTACATACTGTACATACAACACAATACAACACACGACAAATGGTACACGCATCAACAGGAGAGGCTAAATGTACACAATAGAAAACACATACAGACAAAAAGACATCAAGACATGACAGAATTGCTGTGCATTGTGGCAAGAACAATTTGTGATCAAAACTTCTGGTAGCTTTTTAAAAAAAAAATGATTAGAGAGATGAAGGAGTCTACTTTGAGCATCCAGGATCTCAGATTGTATGTATTATGTACAAGTACAAACTTAGAGCATATGTACATGGGTAATCTGCCCAGAATTGCCTTTTACATTAATACACACCAGTGCCGCATCCTGTGCATAGTTAATGTAGACCATCTGACCAGAGGGTACAATGATGAGTCCTGTAGCCTGAGCTTGAAATACATTTTAAAGCAGTATGATAAAGTAGGTCAAGTAAGGGCAAAGTAGTAGGACAAGCAAATTTGTCAACGTAGCCTATACTCACCATTTATACCGGTTTCTCTTTTGTGCATGCTGTCTGCACTTTCCCTTGTCAACACTGCTGAAATAATTTAAGATGAGTGGCTGCTGTCAAAAACTCAAATAGCATATTTATAGTATATGCCATTACAGGCGTAAACTAACATTCATATGCCCTGTGATGTTAGCTTAGAGTAAGACAATATAAGACCTATTTGGGCTACAGAGGGCCTGCAAAAAGAAGGGCCTTTAGTTTGGGTATTTTGATAGAGTGCTATTATTTATACAGCAAACTTAATATGTGCATACACATATCTTTTATAGACATTAGACGACACATGTCAAACAAAGTCTGTAAACATTTCCATCAGATGCATCCGAGCCTGATAACGCGGGCAGGATGTGGCACACCAAACTTACCGAGCACACCAAGCCGATAGTTCATGGTGACCACAATGACATTTCCATAGGCAGCGAGGACGCTGCCATCAAACAAGTTCCCTGAGCCCTCCATGTAGGAGCCTCCGTGGATGAACAGCATCACTGGCTTCTTACGACGATCCCGAATATCTGCACAACACAGAAAAACCATGGAGTTCATTATTTTCATGTTCATTCATTCTTGGGTTAAAATTCTTAACCAAACACTCACACATTTCAAAAGTTTCTGTTGAGCTTAAGTGTCCACAGGTAACAGGTGGTTTACCCACTTCAAACTGGCAGCCCTAGATATGTATAACTGCAGGAGTCTTCGAAGTAAAAAGATCCCTATGCAGCTTTTTCTAACCTCCTACAGCCAGTGATTCACTTGGGGAAAAAAACATGTTAACATTTTCAGTGGACTGCCTTTAAGTTGGCAGAAAGTATTGGTTACACTTTACTTGAAGGTATCTACATAAGAGTGAAATGACACTGTCATGAACGTGTCATAAACATTATAAACAAGTCATAAACGTGACATAACGCTTCTTTTAGTAAGTGTCATTCGGTTTTTGTCATGTCAAGTTAGGGTTAGGGTTCATGTGTCATGACTGTGTCATGACAGTGTCACGTGTTCATGACAGTGTCATGTCACTCTTATGTAGATACCTTCAACTTTGCCCCATTGGGCTTATCCTCTATATTTCATTTTGTTCAACTTTGTTTCCCCTGTCCTGTGCAGTGATGGTACCTTCCCAAACTCTTATTCCACTCTGTGTGTGGAGCAAATGGTGCAGCCAGTTCTGATGCCCTCTCTGTTATTGGTGTCTTTGTGCCCATCAGTGTGTTGCTATGGTTCACTCCATCAGCCTGTGTGTGCCCCCCCTCCTCCTGAAACCCCCCCGTCCTCCCCCATCGCAGCGTCTGTGGTACGGTCTGAGTGTCTGAGCGTGGATAAGGCCGAGAGAGCTGCCAGTGTAGCCCAGTTAGGCTGAGCGTCTGCGCTGTGCAGGGCCTGTGGATAATTTGTATGAAAGCCAGACCAAGTGGAAACATAAATAACAGCCACAGCATCTGTTTACCCTGATGAGCTTCAGCACTCAGAGATGGGGGAGAGAGGGAGAGAGAGAGAGAGATAGGAGGAGAGAAAGAGAGAGAAAGGGGGGTAAGAAAGAGAGAGGAAGGAGATGAAAATAGGGCAGTGCGAGAGAACTGACGGTGGTAGAGACATGGATGGGAGGTTCACACACCACAGAAAAACATGATAGGAAGGATGAAAAAATAAGAAATGTTACAAAGCAAGTCATACATAGCGAGGTACGCTAATGAACACTCAAATTCACACAGGATACACACAGTATTCATACAGAGACACACACACACTCTCTTGCATAGGCAGCTGCGATGTTGAGTCGCTATGGAAACTGCTTCTCGCTAATAGAACTGCACCAGCCATTCCATTGCACCGACTCACTGAATGCCTGTTGCCGTGGTAACAAATTCTACTCACGTATTTGCACACCCGCCTGCATCACCACCTGAATCTCAGGTTACACATGCACTTGGGTGCGTCACTCATAGTCGCGCACACACACACGCACGCATACACACAAGTGAGCATGGAAAAATGGCACATATGGCTTCACACATGCAGAGATCTTTTATGGATCATACGTATGACACAAGCAGACTGGCTAAAAATAAAAAAATGTTTGTCGTGCACTCTGACGTGTGCTCTTTTTCTGCACTTCTCTGGTGTATTCTGTAACTCGGCTAATTTCCCAAAGGACATGTAAACAAGTTAAATTATCCCAGCATTACCAGGACAGTACAGAGGAGTAACATATCAGCAGGCCTCACAGTGACACTCTTAACCATAAATGAAATCCTGAGAGAAAAAAAGGAACTTAGGTTATGACATGTAGCACTAGCAGCCATTTTAAAGGCCCAATCAGTAATCTTTTTACTTTAAAATGATGCTGCGTTTACACAGATTACTGATGTAAACATATTTGAAGCAAACTTACCTGTCAAACAATTCAAAAAGAGTATTGCACTGATTTAGCATCGCAATACCCACAATGCAAGTAGACTGCCAGCAGTTGGGTTGGAGATTCAGGTGTGTTGCGCTAGTAGCAGCTAATGTAGCCTCCAGCCTCAACCAGAGATGAGTAGCGGGCTACAGAGGTCTAGTAGCTCATTTCTTTTCATTTTCAAACTTGTAGTCGCCACTGACTCAAGTGACATCACTTTTTGTGTGCAGCAGTAGTTCCAACATCTGTACTCAGACTTTGATGTGTAAAATGGATGGAGTTTCCGTTTAAATTTAGTAGCCGTTTAGTGTTTAGTGGCCTGTCAATACATTTGGTAGTTTTTGTTTTTCTCTCTGTGAGCTGTAATGCATTTTGGATTAACTGTATTGTGTGTGAAGTGCTATAAAAATAAAGGTGAGTTTGAGTACTGACAGGAGAGTTTCTGCTCTTTTGTTTACATTTGGATCACAGATAGTAGCTTTGATAGGTAGTCCCCTTTTCAAGCTAGCCTCTGCTCCACTAGCCTTGACCAGAAAATGTATTTTCCCCTTGAGGCTTTCTTTCATTGGTTTTTCCAAAAGGCTGAAACATGATAAGTGTTTTTCTTTTGTCAAGTTAAATTGGTATCTATTGCTGTACTGGACAGTAAAAATCGAGCCGCTTGCATTTAACTATGATAGATCAACCAATTATGTTAGCATTTAACAACTACAGCTCTGTTGAGGTTTTACCTCTGAGAATACACCAAGTAATCATGCCAGACATCAAGGTCATTAACTGTATGAAGTCCACAATGAAACTAAAGTTTTAACTGGGATCTTTGACTCCAAAACCGACTCTTTTTGTTTCACTTTCAGCTTTTATAAGTTATCATACTGTGGATAAAAGAGAGAGTGAAACAAGTTTTGTTTTTTTCTAATAGGTCTGAACCACCAAAAATGTTAAGTTATAACTGAAATATTTGCTAAGCCCAATAGAGGCTAGGAGTAAGCCAAAAGACTAAAACTAAATGGAAATAAAAAAAAATCATTCATTTTGGAATAAAAGATAAAAAGCTCATGCATACCTACAATGCCTTAATGAAAGGTGGATAGGAAAAGGTCCAAGTGGTGGAAAAGAGGGAAACGTCTAGCAGTCTATATCTCATCACTTGTACACACTTTATTCTGACAACATTTGTATGGGGCTTCAGACTTTCATCAGGTAAGCTTGAAAACAATATTTCTCTGGTTTATTTTATTTTAAAAAACGGGACACATGGTACAGGTATTTTGGTGAGTAGACATATGTTTGTCTGGCTAGGTGACCGCAGGTGATATAAAAAACTCAAGATATGACACGATTTGCATGAGATGATCACTTTTGTGCAAGCGTAATAAAATGAAACAGAGTTGTGTGTGTGTTGGAGTGTGGGACATGGTGCAATGATCGGAGGGTGCTCCGCACAAACAGAGGGGTGATTAGGGGTGCAGGGTCGCAGGGTGAAAGTCAAAGCAGCCCAAATCAAAGGCCTATATGGCCAACAAGGAGCTCACTGTCTTTCCTGCCTGCCTTTGAAACACTGGCACATTATTCACTCCTCTCTTTTCTACCTAGCCTGATAGTATCCTCCTCAATATCCCCCCATCCCCCCCAACGAACGAAATAACAAAAACAAGGTGGGAAAAAACATTGTCGTTAACTGAAATAAAAATAAAAACGAGGCATTACAAAAAAACTATAACTAACTAAAACTTTAATGTCTGTTTGCAAAGCTAACTAAAATAAAATAATCGAGTAAATGTCCTTAGTTTTCGTCTTTGTCAATGTCTTTCACAGAGCAAATAACGTTATATCTTTCAGAGTTGACATTTCCGACCATAGACCTGTTTTATACAGTCTACATATATAGTTTCTGACTTGGAACCCAGAAATTCCGACATTCCACGTCAAAGTGAACAGAACATAGTCCATGCCCCTCGCCTGGCATCATGGCGGTACCAAATGTCGGAAGAAAGCGGCAAATTCCTATTTGATTATGACTGTGTCATTTAAAATCAAGTGCCTTTCAGCGGAAGGTGGTAAAATATGTGGACAATTTATTAAAGGGAAAAATCCCACCAATTTGAAAGTACATTTGAGAAACGCGCACAAGGAGGCTAACCTAGCTTACCTTAACAAGGTAAAGGAGAATGCAAAGCCCCCTTTCCCCGAAACAGAAGCTAATACAACCCCGGTACAGGGCGTGGATGTATGGGTACAGGGCCAGGCAGCATGACAGGAGGGCTTTCACCGGCGACCCGATAGCTGCTGGTTAGTAAATACGCAGGAACACCACAAGAGGGAGGAAGCGTGGGTTAATATGTGTATTGATACTGGGATGTCTACACAACTGTGTGAGTCAATTGACTTCAAAAGTTCGCCACTTTACTCGAACCAAAGTACAAAACACCTGTTCATGTCTGTCTTCTTTAGTCTGTTGGCTATTTAGGTTTTTTTCCTGGCACACGTCACGTACACATTTTCCACTTACTGTGGCATCTTGTGTAGACTGTTTACATATTTGTGCTCATCATATGTACATTTTATGTAACTTATGGGTGTTATTGTTGAATACATTGTGAATAGCCTACATATTTCTAAAATTGTACGATTTTTTTGTTGAGTTATTATTACACAATACTTTTTCTGACCTTTTTGAATCTTGTCCCTGACAAATAACCCATATTACAAAAAGAAAGACTTAAACTTACACTAAAACTAATACAAACTAAACTAAAACTAAGGATTTTCAAAAAATAAAGAATAAACTAAACTAGCAAACCCACTTTTAAAACTAATTAAAACTAAACTGAATTTGAAAACAAAAAGTCAAAACAAAATAAAAATAAAAACTAATGAAAAATGCAAAACTATAATAACCTCGGCTGTGACAGACAATGGCAAAAAGAAACAGACTTTACTTTTTGTTTGGGAGCTCCAGTTGAAGTCCCGAAAGCCGCTGCTATAGATGCAGCTATAGGTGCGTTCCTTTTACCTCGGAACTCGGAAGCCGGAGCTGGGAATGACGTCACACCAGAGTTGAATGGGTTCCATTTTACAAGCCGGATTCATAGTGGGGTTAGCTCTAGCCAGGTTAGCCATTGTTAGCAATACCAGTTGATAACAACGCATTCCTCTGTTTTTTTGTGCATACAAACAGCGTAACAACATGTCAACAGATAGAAGTTGGACAGGACTGTGTGTACGACTGATTTAGTGAGACACAAATAAGACAGAAGTGCTAATAACTGTATGTTACTGCCATTGATCCATGTTGGATTTTGAGCTTGGGGGTACTCAGAGGTTGTCCGAGTTGTCTGAGTACCATCACGTTTTCAGAATTTTGGTACTTGGTACCGAAGCACAGTTTCTCGTGACATCCCTACTTACATCTATTCTCAATTTAATGCCTCACCTTCCAATAGAAACTGCCTACTTTCTGCTTTTCCATTATTCTGGTGCTCTCTCATTCATTCTGCTATGGAAATCTCAATTGATTTGGGCATAAAAGATTAAACCACACTCAGCAATGCAGTCTCTTGCAAATAAAGTTCAAAAACAAGCTGCTAATAATAGTATTTTCCAACAATGTTTGGGAACCTGTGTCCAATCCATCCACCTGAGCAATTAAGTGAGGAATTCAGCCCTACCCGAGCCCTACTCATCCTGTCAAAATCCATCAGGTGTCGGCATAAATGTCAAGCTCTACCAGTCTCCTACTCATCCACCCTCTCAATCTCTCTCTCTCTCTCTACATCTCTCTCACTTTCAAAGCTTTGTAAATGTCATTTCATCATGCACTTGTCTTCATTATGACTATTTTTTCCCTTCTCTCCCCCTCACTGCCCTCCCCTGTGCTCTCGCAGTGCTCAGCTTTTCCTTTTCTTTCATCTCTATTCTATCATTCTGCTCCTCTGCTAGGCAATCCTGCATGAATCCTTCCTTCTGTTTTCACCGTTAAGAAACCACACAATTGGATTAGCTACATCTGTCTCTTTTTAAACCATAGCAATTAGAGATGCAAGGGAGAGAATTCAATACTCAAATAGCACAGAGCCCCCCCCCAAAAAAAGCCACACGCATAGCACAAATTAGAGCACATGCACTCAGGCGTAGATGTGCACATGCGCTGTGCTCGAGTAGGCACACAATGCGCAAATGGCAATGTAATGCACACATAATGCTATGTAATATACAATATGTCTGGGCATGTGTACAGAAACAGATGCACACACTGTCTGCATAGATTTTGGCTGCATCAGTAAAGAGGAGTGAGAGAGCATCTAACTGCAGTGAACTTGAAAATGTAAAGAAATAGCAGATTATATGCAATATGCAGAAATCCTCCTGTTGTTGAAAGACTTGGAGAAAGCCCATTAACATTATGAAGACACATCAGCACACCATTTCATAAAGAGTTTAGTACAAGAATAAAAGCGCGGGTGAAAAAGGACTGAAAATTGATTCTTTTAGTGATGCATCACACAGGATAGTCAGAACATCAGCGTGTGGTTGATCAAGCACATAGCAAACGAGAAGTGAAAGTAAATTTGCTGCCAGTGCAAGTACCCAAAAAGCAGCATTTGTGACAGTGGGGAATGAAGAACAACTGCTTTGTATGTAGCTCTTTATGCTTTTTAGCTAAAAGTGTGCCTGTGAGAAGGAATGGCAGATTTGTGTGCTAATAAAGGCAGTTAAAGGGAAACTTCACCGATTAGCATTAAGCTTTGTATTAGTAGAACCCCGGTAGTATTTTTGAATGACCATGCTTCCCTCCCTCATGTCCCCCTGAGAGGGGAGATCTCTGTATTGAGGGTCTGAAAAAAAACCTCAGATGACGCAAAATGACGATTTTTGCGTCACTGCCCAGAGGCAAAAGACTACAGCCTGTATTCATTGTGTATTAGGAGCCACTTCCGCATAGCCCAAAGGGGGTTGGACTGTCGGCTTTTTCCGGAGATTGCCAAGGAAAAAACGAGTGTCAGCCATCTTGAATCCTCGCTTAGCTTCTCAGCAGGAGCAGAAACTGTTCATCCCGACGGAAATTTTGGGACGCAAGCTTTTATTTTGAAAAGTAGACGGGGCGGCATGATATGGGACGCTCCAGGCTGCAGCCATACAGTCTTGGAAATTTTAGAACAACAATTATGTGCATTCAAACTACCACACACGTGTACCACCGGGATACATTGGAACACATCGGAGAATATGCAGGACACTTTATTACGGACGCAATACTCAACACACTACGCAAGCTTTGCCTGAACGGAGACCAGCGGTGGTGCTCGATTCCTGTGGCCGGTAAAGTGACCTCATCAGCGGGGAGCGTTGAACGAGTGTGCCGGTGGAAAGCTAACGCTGGCCGGCCATCTGTTCACCAATCGTGCTTGCAAGTGTCCGCTCATTAAACAAACTGGACTACATCCAACTTCAACGAAACTCCCAACGCAAGTTCAGAGACTGCTGTGTTTTTGTTGTTGTGGAAATATTGCTGTGGACAATCCAGCCTGCTGTCACCGGGTAAGACTACTAGTGGAGGTGGGCTGTGTTACCCCGGACTGCCTGTTGCAGAAATGGGGTGATTTGTATCCAACTAACTGCTAACTGCTGGTGGAGTCTGTGACTGTAAAATGCCGACAATTCTATCTACATCTCACGCAAATGTACGGCTGTCTTTATACTCTATGTTTATACCACAGCCCACCAAGAGCTAATGCTAGTAGCTATGAGTTAGCCTTCTTTTATTAAATGGCTTGGTTGAATTCTAATGTAGAATTCGGTATGTTATTTCTTGATAACAACATAAAGGATAACACACCGTTGCCATGCATAGCAGAGCATTGCCATGGACAGAGTTCTGTTTACTCTGGAGCTATCAATCAATCTGCTGAAAGAAGATAATGTATCAGCTGTGGCAAAAAAAAGCATGTTTTAAATGTGTAACACCACTTGAGCCACGGTGAAACGTTTTTTCGTGTATATGGTTGAAATGACAATAAAACACACTTGTTGAGTTGATTGTCTCACTGTCTGTCTGTAAAGGGCAGGCGTAGCTTGGGAGTGGCCTCATACAGCAGCAAAGCAAGTGCATTCTGGGATTTGGTGTCTTTCATCCATATGAGCCAAAAACACATTTTCTGTCTTATCTAGGCACCAATTTAAATTTTTTTTTCACATTTCTACTACATAAGTGACCCAATTTAAAGATATATTCAGCTTTCCAGCGGTGAAATTTCCCTTTAACAATGGACACCGTAATGTGCGCATAGAGTGATGAGTCTAAGGTGATTATTAATACAAATACAAACACAACATTCCCCACAGAGCTTGAAAAATGGAGCACGAGGAAAAAACACATGCAATTGAAATACCTTCATCCCTCGGTCTGTTCATTGTAGACTCATCATGTTTTTTTGTGAGCGGACCTAAGGTTCAGAAAAAAGGGAAGGGGGGAGAGACAAAAGACAAAATTCAAAAAAATTGCATTTGCAGAAAAATGTAAGATTAGAAGAGAAAAATTGCAAAAGATAAAATGTTATGCTCGGTTACTTTTCAGTCGCTTTTGATAGACAAAATGTTTACAAGGATTACACACCGTTACCTCAAAAGATATCGCCAAACTCATCTGTTTTAACTGCTTAGGATCTAGTCATGCACTGCCTCGTCAATGACCCCAGAGGCCACTTCTCCTCAACCCGTCTCCCTATCGGTCCTGACACACTGTTGCTTTGTAAAGAAAAATCAATGAAACGAATCAAGCCATCACTCTTTTCGGTCAGAGAGGGCAAAGGAATGCCAAGATTCTCTGTATCCTGCTCCCGCTCAGGACAGTGTTGCAGTCCTAAAGCAAAAAGTCACGATCCTAACCCTGACACGATCCAGAGATACTCCATTGTTGAAGCACTGATGACACACACACACACACACACACACACACATCCTGAATACATGTGACCATCTATGTACTTTGTGCACAGAGAAATGCTAGCATATAGCCTGAAATGTTAGACTTTCCTACTAAATTAACAGAGAGGGAGCTGTTTTTGATATTTACACCGCCTGCAGAGGCTTGTGACAGGATTCCCCTTACCAAGGTCAAACGGAAGCCCCACATTAAATTTTAATGTTAATGCCAGTTAAATGCTCCATAGGGCACAGCCAATAACAAGCATTCATCACGGTGACCAACCAACACCCCGGCGCGTCAACCTCTGTAAGTCTTAACTGATAAGAGATTAATTTTTTTTTTCTTGGTTTCTGTCAGTGGAGCTTTCAATCAGCCCACAATTACCGCTGCGCTTTGTGTTGTTCTCAGTTACTGTCTACATCTGCACGTCTTAGGGGAAGCCATTAAAACACACTCACGTTCACACACGCAGCCGCCCACACATTAAACGTTCATGTGCTACACAAAGCATGTTAACAGTGTCCTTATCATCTGTTGCTGTCCTCCTCGTACCCACCCAGCAGCACATTCACTGCCATCCGGTGGGAAGGCGTTGCAGCCTCTCATTTTCAAGAATACTCAGCCGGGTTGGAATACTCTACGTTGGGTTGCCAAAAGGTTTATCACTCTGCCATAGGGCTGCTGACATGTCTGTTTCTACCATTCTGCTGGAAACCTCACAGCAAAGTGAAGGCATATAGCCTTTTCACAGTGCTTTGCATATTGACAAAGGAGACAAAGAGCATCACTGCACTCCACCGTTATAATGCTGCATTTTTACCCATCCCTCTATATGAACATGGTTTCCTGATATAAAATGTTTATCTTCCGTCTAAATGGAAAAGGATCGATGCTGAATGGATTTGCTGCACCCTCCGAGTACCACCATACAGGCGCCTGATCCAGAGAGCGCTTCCTGCCATAGAGGGAGATGATACAGTAGTTGGTCCTGGGCTACACAGCAGACAGGTAGACAGACCGGTAATGGATGGAAAGGCACATAAGTCCTCAGTCTTGTCAGCACTTCCCCATTACTTAGCACCACTCTAAAACCACACCTTGCCGCTTAATGGAGACTACTCTGATTTCACTCGTATGCCTTATAAAGAGCTAACCCATACGTTAGGATAAGCTCCGCTCAAACAGACATTGTAACGGACCATTAGACTTCACCTTAAGACTTCACAAGTGCACCTCATCTAAACTGTTTAAAAGTTTAAAACTAAAAACAAAGAAAAAGTAATGTTGTGATTAGGACTACATTCATTATCAAACCATTTTTTGTATTGTTTAGTCTATAAAATAGTGGAAAGGCCAATTACAGTTTCCCGGAGCCCAAGGTAAAGTCTTGTTTTGACGGATCAACAGTCCAACAAGGCTATGAGTCTACAGCCATGCCAGCGGTTCTAATGGTGTACTTAAGCACAGCACGGTTTGAGCTTTAGTAAATGCAACGATCAGCATGCTAACATGCTCACAATGACAATGTTAGCATTCTAATTAGTAGCAGGTATACTGTTTGCCATGTTTACCACCTCATTTTTTTCTGTGTTAGCATGCTGACAGTAGTAGGCAACAGCTGATGCTGATGGGAATGTCATTCGTTTTGCACGTATACTTATACGTTGAAGTTATTACAATTTATCCAGAGGGTTACATAAATGCGTGTATCAAATTTTCATGGCAATACTTTCAAGAGTTGTTGAGATATTTCAGTCTGGACCAAAGTGGTGGACGGACCGACACTGCCAACCCAAGAGCCATGGCTAGCATGGCTAAAAAAAAACATCATTTATAATGGTATGATACTGGGAAAAGCAGCAAAGCTTCACATATGAGATTTGAGCTTGATAATGACATAAACAATTCATCAATTATCAATTTTTTTATCAGCTATATATTTGCATTGACTGACTTATGAATTAATAATTTCAGTATTAGTTGTCAGTATATTGTGGCTGCAGATCTTGATGCTGGCATTCCTCCACATAAATAGATAGCATTGCTACATGCTAATGTGGCCAGGATAATATGTTTTTATTTTTGGTGATTTGCTTTGAAAGAAATGCTCATGGCAGTATCTAAGTCTTAACTTCTGACAACAAACTGCAGACTTTTGAAGAAATGCTTAAATGGATTAGACAAGACAAAAAGTAGGATGTAGCCAAAGGGAAACACACACACACACTTTTAAAAAAACATGTTCCCCTTCTGCCTCAGTAGAGAAGCCTGCCAGTAGGTTGACTGTCACATGATGTAATGGGCCACTGGTCACTGAAATACATTGGCCTATGCAGGAGCATTTTGCTTGGGTTTTCCCAGTACTGTTTGACCTAATGCAGCTCCATCTCTCAGTCAACAGCATTTCTGTTCGGTTCAGTGAGCTAGTGGCCAGAGCGCAAGCTGTCTACCGTCCCTCTCCATTTCCTCAGTGCAGTAAACGGGATGAAGCTGCAATATGTCATGTCTACGGTGGCCTGTCTGCTTGACAAGGTGTCAGACACAGCTTCGGTTCAACCCCCCTGCACCCATAGGCAGCAGCTTCCAGCACATGCAGTCCTATCCCTCTGCTCTCCATCTCTTCTACTGTGCCCCCAGCCTCCAGCTCCATCCTTGCCTCCACTGTCCTGCCTCCTGAAATATGGTTTTTAATAAAGAGCACGGTAAATGGCTGCTCCAGCAGCAATAAAAATGAAGGATCTTAGGCCCATGGCTGAGGAGTGTCTTGAGGAAACAGGAATTCAGTAATACAGTGCTCTTACCGAGCATCCTGGCCACACAGGAGAGTTAGGGTAGCAGTGCAAAATGCAATAGGGAGCAGGAGAGAGATAAAGGGAGAGTGTAAAACTCACTGCTCAATCCACAAAGAACATTTGTGTTATTTACATTACTCTAAGGAGTTATTTGAATTCAATTTGAGTTGAAGAAGTAGCAGGCTACATAGTGGCCTAGTGGGAAAGGGCACGAAGCTCATTTGCATTCAGAACAGAAACCCCTTCTACCGCCATCTGCATATAGATGGCAGGGATGATTTCAGGCAGGAGAGAGCAGGAGGGGTGAACATGCAGAAAGAAAAGAGAGCTATGAATTTTCTTTTGTCCAAAGAATAATGCAGAGAACATGCTCAGTGAGAGTATTTCTAGGTCTGAAACAGACATATCAGATAGGGGCACGACTTAAGATAACACATAATGCTGTACTATGGAGATTAAATGTGTCAAAATCAAGTCTTGCAGGGCGGATTTGGAACCAAAACATTTTGATCCAGGCAGTTAGGTTCTGTGCTGCCAATTAATTAAGGCCCACCTACATCTGCCACGAGTGGCAATGCAACAACTCGCTGCCAAACACAGCACAGACATCCTCCCTTAATTGTAAACATGACCATCACTTACTGGTACCAAGTTAGCAAGCTAACCTACTAGCTAAATCAGATTAGTCTAGCTGAAACACTACTATAGTAAGAGTCTACAGCCACACTAGCAGCTATGTGAGGCTGTACTTAAGCACAGCAGTGCTTTGAGCTAAATGCTCAAATATCAGCATGCTAACATAGTACAGCTGATGCTGTTGGGAATGTCATAAGTTTAGCAGGTATGTGGCCATAAACAAAATATTGGACAAATAATGGCACAAAATTAAAAGTCAGACACAACCAGTTGTTACAATTCATCCCAAGAGGGACATGGGTCTCTGTAGCGAATCTTATTATAAATCAAAAAAGTCAAGGGATCACACCGGTCAGTGGGATACATCATCTGGGACCCATGAATGTTTGTACAGAATGTCATGGCAGTCCATCCTACAGTGGTTGAAACACAACATGTCAACATGCTGGTGGAAAGTCAGGGTATCACCAAAGACCGAAGGATAAATCCTCTGTGACCATGGATGTCTATACAAGATGTCATGGCAATCCATCCAACAGTTGTTGCAATATTTCAGTCTTGACATTATAGCTAAAAACCTTAATGCTGAGCTGAAGGCAAACAATTTAAAGACAGGCAGGAGACCAAATACTATTTGGCATGTTTCATGCCATCAGGACAAGCGCTGTGCAAACCGGTTGCATCCCAGCAAGCAGACTGTGTTGAGCTTGTGACTTGTGCTCTTCTGTGGTTAATCTCTATGCTTAAAATAAACTTATAACAGAACACAGCCAATCAAATGTGATGAAACAACTCACACAGTCTGTGAAGCAGACTAGCTAGAGTTTTCAATCCTAATAAACAATGCTTAAGGACTCTTTTTTACTCAAACTTTGAAATGTGCAATATATAATATATTTACTGTATTAAATCAAAAAATGACCACAATACGTCATCAGATATTAAGGTAACGTGCTAAGCTGAAATACTATGTTTTCTGACAACAATGCTAAAGCTAGTATTTTCTCCTTTGAAATTTCCGTTGCCGAATTTCTGTTTGTGTGTTGGTATTGACTGCCCATTCTGACAGCCCGGTTGCCAGATGGTCTGTAAAAACGCATACCCAGTGGGCGACAGCTGTAGTACAGCCATGGAGGCAGCAAACAAACAACGTGATCAACGGAGATCGATTCTATCCGACCTAAAAAACTTTGACGTTTCTAACAGTTGCGTGACCAGAGACGTAACAACCCCCTGGTAAATATTGGAGATGTATTTGAAAGATGGAGACAGCTTAGAGCCCAAAAGGACACCAAGTTGATTAATTTTCTCCTGAACAGGTGAGCATTAGCTTCAGGCTAATTTATCACGGCTACTAGGGACGGGAATTTTCAGTCATTTCAACATTTGTGTACTCACATTGAATTTTATAGAGTAGCGTTACTCAAGTTAGTTACTCGCAAAACAATTGAGACACAGCCAGTGAAGTGATCCCGATTGGTCACACCTTAACTGCTAACATTACCGGAGGACCAGGCAAGCAGGCCACGGCTGTTGACAACGTGTAGCGTTAGCCTGTTAAGCGGCCGTAGCTGACAAACGGTAAGTAATTTCAAGTCAAGAAAGGGTGGCTGTAAATCGGTAGAGAGGACTGTGAGTTTGCGCTGTTTTAAGCAGTCCATCCATCCATCTTCGTCCGCTTATCCGGTGTCGGGTCGCGGGGGGAGCAGCTCCAGCAGAGTTTTAGGTTTGAGTTTTAAGCAGTTGTTTCCGTAATTTTAAGCTGAGGAAGTGTGTCCGTCAGTGGGGTAGAGAGGACGGCGAGGTAGAGGTGTTTTTAGCGGCTGTTGCCATAATTTTAAGCTGAGAAGGTGTGTCTGTCAGTCTGGGAGGGAGGACGGCGAGGTAGTGGTGATTTTAGCGGCTGTTGCCGTAATTTTAAGCCTAGATAGTGTGGTCGTCAGTCGGATACAGAGCTCCGCATGAGCATGGGCTTTTATGACTGTCAACATAGCCAGTATCTAACGTTAGCTACTCCGCTGTGCTGTGCTGTGGAGTAATGTCTGGCTATGTGAGACTAGCGTCTAGCAACATTGATGCTGTGTTCTCAACCTGGCAACCTCTGTGAACTTCGAGTGAGAGATGACTCTGTCCAGTATTTTGAATTTGGACTGCAGTAACTATTTTAAACGCTAGCTGTCAGTTTTACATATTGGACCATTAAAGTTGATTGTTGTGTATTTAGTCATAACAATTCATTGCCATAGCAAAATACCTAAGATTTGAAACCAAGTTTTCAGGGGGTTTAAACCTTGTTCTTCTGACATAACCGCAAGTCTAACACCATGCAAACTATTTGCGAGCTTGTGACAGCAGTTACGTGTAAAATGTGGTGTGTTTGATTTCAGAGGCACTTCAGTCTCCTTCAGTCTCTAGTTCTCTCTCACACACAGGGCAAAACATATCCTTGGGGACAGCATCAGCCTTGTGTAAGCAGTGACCCCTGACAATAAGTCACAGATTTTGACAAGCAGACAGGACTACATGTTACATCAGTGAATCAGTCTCCCTCATTTGCACACCTTATCCCCTGGGAATAACACAGGAAACTCTACATCAGCCTCTCGGTGAGTATGTGACATATGTAGTGTACAGCACACACACTTTAACCGCGGCGCTCTCATTCTACTAATGTACGTACATTTTCTTATTTCTTCTTCCCAGCATCTCTGGTATGCTGGTCTGACTTTATACTGCAGTAATACTTGGTATTTCCACTAGCAATTAATGTTTCTATCTTTTCTGCTTTTCTGACCAACTATACACAGTTTAACAGGCCAAGACTAACTATTTCTCTTCCTATATCTAGCATGAGAGTTTTGTCTCACTCACCATCTTCAGTGGGTACATAGATGTTGAGGTAAAGGCAGTCCTCACTCTGGTTCTGAACATAGGTCGCTGCAGCATCCAGGTTGTCTGTGAACCACACTGGTAGCATGATCTCAGGTAAAACCCCGTGGACATTCTGGGGACACACTGGTGCAAAATGGGTGGCATTGCGAATCTCCTGCCAGGATCCTGGAGCTTCAGGAGGCTGGAAGCGGCGCTCGCCGACAGGTGCGGTGGCATACGGCACACCTAAGTACTGTTCCACGGGGCCCAAGATCTCATTGTTGAGCTCCTTCCTGATACCACGGATCTTTCCATAGCCAGTGGACACTATGGGGTGTTTCAGGTCAACCCGTTGACACGAGGAAAGGGTGAGGTGTAGCACTAGTCCCAAGAGCCACAGCAGACAGTGATTAGCAACCTGCTGAGAAGTATAATGGCGCTTCCCGCCATAGCCTTGGTGGCTGGCAGCATTGAGAGGAAAAAACAACATGTCCAAAATAAATGCTCTTTTAGTCATATCACTGGGACTTCAGCTGGGTGTAAAGGGGGATCACAAACTCAGTGGGTTATGGGAAATAACAAAGGCAAAAAGAGGATTTGTGGACGAGGACAGGTTAACAGTTTTTCTAGGGTGACATGGTGAGGCGGAGGGACAGGTCGCATTCTCAGGTAGACTCTGTGGTCTCATCTGTCTTCCTCTTTGGATCCTCCTCCTGATGGGTCCAGAGCTGCAGTCAGGAAGCCAATTATACCTGGAAGACACAGACAGGTTGCAGGTTTGAGTCAGTGTGTGTGTGAACACAGGTATAGGAATGTAGGTGTGCTATTTGAGCTCTGTCAGTGTGTTTTAAAAGGCACAAGAGGGCAATATGGGTAAGCTGATTTAACGTTAAGTGTCCGTTAGCTCAAAAAATAAGGAATAATGACACCTGACTGCAGGTGTAGTACATTATTATTACCCTGAGGCTAAAGTTTGCTATTCTGTCTACCAGACACCAAGGGTTATATCTCTCATGTCATGGGATTTAGTGGTCTTGAAGATAATTGATTTAACCTGAAAATATTAATGTCAGTGAGAATTTAAAGGTACAATATGCAACATTTCTGCTTTAAAATGTCTAAAAATGACCATACCTATGTTATATATTTTTATGAGTTGTCTTCTTACACTATCCTAAATGTTTCCACCAAATGTCAAACTCAGAGAAATCTGTTATTTTATTTTCAGACACGGCACGTTTCCTTTAGTCGCCCGTCAGTGGCGTCATATAACCTTTCACCCTCCAGTTACTCTAACTTCCGTCAGAACACTGGCACCAAGATGATACCAGAGAATGTCTAATAAGGGGAGAACTTCCACTCTCTGGAAAATTTCGGGTTGGTACAATGGGGCTAATAGGGAGTGAGATAGGGAGTGAACAGGCTCTCCATAGACAGGCTCTGATGATACGTTCAGGAGTAATTGTAAATCATACAATTTCACAGAAAAAAAATACTTGTAACCGTAATACTGCTTTTTTTTGCCATACATCATCATTTTGTGATTAATTACATCCCACTTTTTATCACAGTAATACAACAGAGACCTCATCTATTTTGAAAGTTCAATATCGATACCAGCTTGACGTTACTATAATTTGCTAACATTGATGCTAAAGCTTTGTGGGTAAAATTGAGGTTACAACATCGTTCAACACGCTAATAGTTATTTTTAGTATGACTGTTTCAACCACAGCTAACAGGACTGAGCTAACCCACGAATAACTTCACTAGTAACGTTAACGTTAGCTGTATAGATAGACGATTAATCTAATGCTAATTTACTCAAAGTAGCACACCCCGGTCTGTCTGCCTCACTCCCCGGGCGCAGAGAGACTCAGTCGGGATGACAGCTGACAACAGCCCCGGGACATATAGCTAGCTAGTTACTGTTAGCCCCCAGTCAGCTATCAGCCAGCTACTTCCATTACAGCAACCCCCGGCCAGAACTTATCTCCAGTGCCTGGTGTTTACGACGCTAACGGCAGTTTAATTAAACGTCGGGAAACAGACCATATCAGAACCAGCACCGAGTCACAACAGCGGCCATCCATTGCGGTAGCTAGCTACATCTCCGTAGCGCTACCGGTGTATGTGCCGAAAATCTCCTCCCTGCCGAATTTCTCCCCCCTTCGCGTTTAGCTGTCTTTACGGTTAGCTAAATTAACCCGACAAAAGGTGGGTTAAGCACCAAAACGAAAAGTTAAGATTACTGAAAAGTGAAGGGGAGATCATTCCGCGCAACTGGGAGATGTTCTGCTGCTGCACAACAGGCATCGAACGTCCTGGCTCGCTATCGCGGAGATTTCCCCGACAATCCCCACCCACACCCGTCTCTCAGCCTCGTTTAGTAGCTAGCTAGCGTTACAACAAACCCCGTCCGACCCGGTGTTGAAACCATCCAAAAGGTGACATTGATATGTGAAATATTTTGTGTTTTAGCTGCTGGCTACTGTTAGCTTGCTGGCTCACTAGCTAACTGGTCAGCTACAAATAAAAATCTAATCAAGAAAAACGTAATTATGTTGGGGAAACTGCAGCTATTTTATTAGAATAACATAAATAAACGTAACGGGAATAAACTTGAATGGGTAAACTCGTCCGTGAACTGATGCATTCTAACCGACAGCGAAGGTGTTTAACACTAAAAACTCCCATAATTCCACGCAACACAACGTCATCAAAAGTCCAGTTTTACCATCCATTGTTTTGGTTGAGAGACCCCTAGCAGCAGAAAGTTACATATTGTACGTTTAAGCACTTGACTAAAATGTAATTCCGCTGTGACACAGCATGTTGGAATTACCCTACCTTACCGATAGTTCAAATGAAGCAAACAATGAGCAACAATCACCGCTGCTGATAAACTAGTTCAGCGGAAATTGTGTCAAAATAAAAAAGGGGGTATAAATCTTCATTAAATATGTCTTTACACATTACTCAGTTGTTGCCACTGTGTTAATATACCTGTTCAAATGTCATATTAGCCAGCGAGCTCATTCATTGAGAGCCATGCACATGTAGTTTCTGTTTTTTCCATTTACTTTTTTTTTGTGCCACTGTATCAATCTTGACACAAAGTTGTAGTGGCATTTGTATGCTGTATTTTATTACCACTTTTCCTTATAAGTAGCTTGCTTCTGGCCAGTCGGCCTAGACTCTTTATTTCCTCCCGTCTGGGATCAGTGTATTGTATTCCGATGGTGTCTAGTGTGCATTTGACAAATGGCATGGGTCTCAAATTCAAATTTTGTCATCCTTGCTGGATATACAAATAACCATGTGCATCCCATCTACAAAAGCGGCTTGTGTTATGCCTCCCTAATGCATTTTGGGTGTAAACACAGAGCTGTATTTAGAGTTGTAAACTTGTGATCACATCACCCCAGGCACTCCGGGGTGCAAAGTGTGGAAAGAGCCACAGGTACAGTAGTATGGTAGGTTTGGAAATTCAATAAGTTATAAATTATACATACGTTCCAAGTTTAATGTGCTTTAACATGCATTCTGAAATACTGGAAATACATGTTGCCAATTTATAAGCTGAACATGAACTCCAGAATGTGTCCAACTAAGAAGAACTTGAACTTGCTGGGTTCAGTTATTACTTGAGAACAGAAAGCTTACAATAAGCATGTGGAGGCAGACTTAAGTGTTTAAAAATATTCAGTCTATTTGCGAAAACGTAATTTGCAGTCCAAAGGGAAACTTTTTCAATGACCATGGTGTAATGTGGCCCCTGCTTCACATTTCATCTTGCAGATAATTACGGTACTTTGAAGTGTAAAACAACACTCGTCTTGTAATCAACTTGAATCCACAGAGAACACAAAATAAATACGCACATCAGTATGAGGAGTGAACAAGGCAAACCCCATCGGCCCTTCACCCTTTTCAGCCATCCCCACTGTGTCAGAGTTAGACTTTCCCTCTCAACTCAGTTCAGTTGGTTCTTGCTTCCACATCATTACAGATGAATGGGCAGTGCTTATCTGAATCGGGCTTTGGGAGACAGAGCCGTTTAGGTGTGATAAAGGCTTTATGTGGCGCTAACTGTTGGTTGAATGCCATCTCGTCCCCCCACGTCAACTCTGCAATATCCACACCCTACTGCCAGCCCGCAGACACAAGGGATGCCATACAAAAATACAGCTGAAAGATGGCCTGCAACATTACAGGATGTTCAAAGTTAGTGATGTAAGTGCAACTTGGCTTCATAAGGACAAAACAGGAACAAGTTGCCTGGAAAAATATTCATTTCATTAAAGACCTCTGAGAGACTCAATCTTATGACAACTCTACACATTCAGAAGAGGAGGTAAGATGTGTAAGGACAAACTCATCAACCAACTTAGAAAAAGATTAATGTGATTATACACTGTACATGACTCGCTACGCGTTGTTTTGAAAGACTTATTGGGAGGGGGTAAGATTGGGTGGTTTAGAGGAGCCACTAGTCTTATTTGGACTAAGAGGTAAAGAAATGAGGGAGATGTGTTAACTTTTGCATTATTCATCCAGCCAAGGACATTTAAAGTTTTGGAAAATAAGATTAATTGCTGTCTTTCTGGCAGTTAGATGATTAAGATCGATGCTGTCTGTCTGTTAAATATGAAGCTAAATTCAGGAAAGCTTAGCTTAGCTCAGCAAAAAAAGTGGAAACGGGGAAACAGATAGCCTGGCTCTGTCTCATGGAAACAAAGACTAACCAGCACCTCTAAAACGACAAGTAGCTAGTGGTTTTATACGTGGTTATGTGGGGGACTAAGCTCTTCTGTTTTTACACTTCTGTTTTAGTACAGACTAAACTAAGAAGATGTAGCATATTGATTATAGTTTCTGGTTAGCAGGTTTTGTTCCCTTCCGGACTGTTTCCCCCTGTTTTCCAGTCTTTATGCTAAGCTAAAATAACAGGCTACTGACAGTGGCTTCCTTTTCAACAGACAGATATAAAGTTGGTGTTGATCTTCCAGCTACAAAATTACACACAATAGTAAGCTAAATGTATTGGAATTGAAATCACGACTATTTAACACGATTACTCGTTGACTTTTGGAAATGTTGCAATTATTGAACTTAAAAAAACAGTGAAAAAGTTAAACAAATCAACAGTGAAAACTTGTGACATTTCCCCTAATACTTTACCCATTTGAACTTTTTTTGTGTGCAAAATAATAGTTTTTCTCGATTATCTTGTTTATGTGATCATTAGGAGCCAAAATCGTAATTGCGATCAAAATTTCGAATAATTGCACAGCCCTAGTGCAAGTAAAAGACTGAAAACACAGGCTAAAGTACTGTAAGTACAACTGCACACGCATCAAAAATAATAATGATTATACTCTATACAGAATACTGTATAGTCAAATAGCAATAAATTACACAGAAGCTGCTGTAATTGCTTACTGCTTACATTTGCTATATATATATATATATATATATATATATATAGTTATACCCATTTTGATCTGAGCAATCTGTGCTCGTATTCTGTTGGTAAATGGGACTGAGGATTTCGAACAAGCCATAGCAAGGTCAGAGCACGTTCAATATGCACAGTACTTCCATGGATGCACACAATACTATGTCCTACTAAAATAGCATAGGTAAGGGTCAAGTGTATGTAGCCTGTCAGATTGTTCTCTGTAATGTTTGCCTCCCTGCATGCACCAGCAATGACGTACACACACACACACGCGTAAAATCCGATGAGGCATCAGATGTTGCATGTGAGTAGAGACTCTACGGTAAGCACAAATTAGCCTGTTCTCAACCTCTCACATGTGACTTGCAAATGGTAGTAACCGAACATTCCTAACATCTGTTCATGTCAACCATCCGTGAGCTGAAATGGCATTGAGCGTGCATCTTCACGCATAAAATGGGAGAAATTGAAACACAAATCACCAGGCTGTTTTACTGTAAGCTGTTGTTATATAATAGGTGCCCTGACAGCTGAAGCTGTTTGAGAAGGTAATGTCCCTTCCAGTGGGGCACTTTTATGGGTATGTTTAAAATGGAATGGTCAAAGTGGTTTGTGAAAACTTTCGCAGAATGGCGGTGTTAGGGAAAACCTATCCCACTTGCCTTGGGATTTGTTATTGCTTTGTTTCCACTTTGAGTGGTAAAACTACATGCATTACTTCAGCTGTCAAGCTGCTCTCCTCTGCTAGTCAACATCTGTGGACGACAAACAGCTTACCCAGCTAGAAACACAGTGCTGCGGTTTGACTAAACTTGCTTGTCTGCTATCTACTGTCACTGCGCTAAGATAAAAAGGACCGTTAATTAAAAAAATAAATAAAAGCTTGGATTGCTGTATGTTGTATTTTCCTGCAACCAACAATGTTTAGATACAGTAATCCACTGTATCTATGCATGACATCTGATGGGAAAGATAACTCTCTTTTGCATGAGACATTAATAGCGGCATTTAGAGCACTTTGAAAGCAAATCCACCTTATTCAAAGCCCCATGATACCTTGCGTTAATTATGGGCACGACTTCCGGTTATTTCTTTCACTGAACCAGCGTCTACAAGAGTTCACAGCGGTATGCTTCAAGCGTCTTACCTTATCTTAGAGATTCTGGGGAAATAACTGATCTGCGAACGGAATAATCTCATCATACCTCTGCCTTCCACTAGCGGTGGATGGGAGAACGACCTGAAGAAGTGGCCTTTGATAAGATACAGTCAGATATTCAGCTACAGCAGTTTCTTTGCTACCAACGGTGAAGTGATAAAAAATCTTAAAAGCTCTGAGGCTAATTGGTACATCCATAGTAACAAAGTAAAGCAAGACTATGTAACTTTTTAAAGAGGAAATACCATATTCTTCCTCTTATGAATGAGAAGTTAAATTCATAAGCAATAAAACACACCCTTGCACAATTCAATACACTCAGGTTTTGCCACTACAGCCTTCCCTTCTATCACCAGTAGCCTATGATGGTTAATGTTGGCTAATGTTAGAAAACTTAAGATACATCTTGTTGTAAAGTGACATTAACAAGTCAGTTCTCGACTTCTGTACTTATACAGTGGCAGCTAACCATGTCTCAAAGAATCTCAAAGTAGACATACTGCACAGCCCCATCACAAAATCACTTATGCTAAGAAAACTTTGTTACCGCTCTCCGAGGCTACTTCTTCAGGTTGCACTTCCAGTCCTTGGTAGTAGAAAGCAGAGGTATGGTCCCATTATCCTGTTTAAACTAAACGTTTGACATTTTGGGAAAACACATTTATTAGCTTAAAAACCTAGATAAGCAGACTGACACCACTCTCAGGTCTGTACGGTAAATATCGCGCTCATAAATTAACACATGGAATCATGGGGCTAGGAATAAGGTAGGCAATGACTTAACTGCACAGATTGCAAATATGCATTTCATGTGTTAAAGATTTTAATAGATTTCTGTAAAATAGATGTTTCGAGGTCTTAATGTTCCCTTAAATCTTAAATAGACTGTGCAAGATGTGAGAGGCTAACAGAAGAACTGGAGCCAACATTGATTGTCAGGCTGCATATGTAGGCTTAGGCAAAGGGCCTCATCCTCTTGTCACACTAGACATTGAAGCAACCCAGAATCCGTCCCAATGTACAGACTGCCAGCATGAACTGGAATTGGAGATGGGGGAAGAAATGGCTGCCACTCCTGGAAAGTTCAGCATTATATGAGAATTTATTTGGTAGGTACTCAGAAGCCAGCACCAGAAAAGTCAGTTCCTCTCCTATGTAATCTATAACAGCAATATGCACTGATGATGCTTCGGCAACCGGGGTGGAGGCGGAGGATTTGACAGTCCTACAGCATTGGGTATTAGTTATTTTTAAAATTCACAACTGATAGGACTTTTTCAGTCTATTCTTGTCAATTAGGATCATGTGTGGTGCTTTTGCTTAGAGACCCAACTAGTCAACTCAAATAAAAGCCACTCTGTGCAGTCATCAGTTAATTTTAGGTCACAACGTCTTCATTAATTTGGTCAAAATAATGTCACTAACTGCCCAACTCATTTAAAAAAGTGTATTTTAATTAAAGAAAACAGTTAAGCCCCCAACAGATTTTTGTCTTCAAATATATGGCATGTCACATAATGAAGACTGAAGCCCCAGAAGACAAGGGGAGGGCTGCAGAGGGTAATAGGCAGAGATTCGGCAGACTTTATGTCAATCGAGCTTTAAACCATTTTAGGATTATTGTAATAAGATCACTGTTGAACCTTCTGGGGAGATACATGTTTATTTTGTAGTATATACTTTCAAGTTGTGGAGATAAAAAATCACAGCTGACTTTACCAGCATCATTAAAGCTGTACGTTCTGTAAAATATTAAACAGGCAGGTTGATAAGAAAATGTAGCTTAACCCAGTCATAATGGGGCTGCTGGAAGGATATACCCAACACTGGAAACAGTGTGGGGGGGGAATACTTATTTTTGGACACGCTGTTGGATGCTGTCCTCCTCTCCTACTTCAATGCCTAACGAATCTATATCTCTTTCACTGGTTGAAGCCTGAAAATATTGTAAATAAAATTAATAACACAACTAATTCCACTGGTGGGACTGTTCATCTCTGTTTTAGACTACCTCCGGTTCAGGCTGGTCCTCATCCTCAACACGTGCCTTTTTCAGTCGTGGAAAATACTTTTCAATACTCATCTGGATTGAAGCAGCAAACATTCAGTGTAAGAGTAAAAAATATATATATATATTTATAATACATTTATTTGATTCACAGCTGCTATATAGTGTTTTGACCTCAACAACCCAACTGCATTTTACCGCAAACTTGCGACTAGTTAACTGTTTATGAATTACTTTAAGGAATTACTTTTTGGCTTACAGTAATTTCGTAAATATATTTTCTCATATAGACGGGTTTCCTGTTTACAAACATTACAGGGTGCGTGCGCATACCAGGGGAAGAAAGACAGATTGGTGAGCTGGTCCGATAATGCAAACGCATTTTTGTCTCAGTGCACATTGTCTTAGTCCCTTTATTTCGTCATGGCATTTATATATCACATACTCTATGGTCTTACAAAGCTAACGTTTTTGACCGATTACAATTTAATCATTTTTTGGGAGCTGGAGAGCTCTCGTTATGAGAAGCTAGCTATAGCTCTGTTTGCCATTCATTCCGATGGGGAAACATCGCTGCTAGAATTTCGACATGCATTCCGGTGGCTAATTCCTTTAAGCTTTCCTTATTGTTTGTATATAACTGCTGACTCAATAAAACATGATTTTAGTTGGATCTGTTTGTCGGTCTTTAATTTTGCAGTGTTACTTTGATATATATGTATGGCTATAATTATAAGGTGACCAGATTTCCCGGAACTAAAACCGAGACACTTTGCGCGTGACCGTAGTGTGTTTGTGCACGCACACGCTTTTTAACGTGAACATGTGCCAGCCCTGTTCAGACACAGACAGTAACTTCATTATTTTGATCCTAGGCTCCTCGTCTAATAATAAGTGTTTTTTCCTGTGAAATTAACAAAATTGCAGTAACAGCCTTTTTCAGTTTAGTGTGAGATTTATGTTGAGTTTTTTCCAAAAAATATTTTTTTAAGTGCTATTTATTCCAATAACAGCAAAGTAATTAAAATGATTTATTGAAAATTTTGAGCATTAAACACTTAATTTCCTGCATTCTGGTGAATTTTTATGCCACTATTTCTAAATTTTTCTGAATCAATGTATGCTGCAAATATCTTTATTTAAAGAGAAACAGATTACAATCCAAATATAAAAAACATAATGGAATATATTGCAGTAAGGCTGTCAGGCATTCTGTATTGCTTTCAACTATTTATTTTCCTTTGGATGGACTTTTCTAATTATATCTGAGTCAGCACACATGTAGCCTATAGGCATCATTTACTCTTACCTCCTGTTTTGCTTCTTTTGTTGGGGAAGTAACCTCCTTAATGTGCATATGACAATTATTCACCTCAATGATACATTCATTCATTTTAATTTATTAATAAACCCCTGGACTGTAATATTTCAGATGTTTGAGCAAGATTTCTGCTCTTGTCCAAAACTTTGTGCACATTCAAAATACAGTATATCTGTGATTTGGAAGAGTCGTGATAGTTTGAGAAAAATAAAGTGATAATAGGAATAAAGTACAAGAATAAAATCACAAGCTATATTTCAGAAAATAATCTATACCTTCACCATAGTCTGCTGTGCATTACGTGATTGCTCTGCTGATACGGTGGATCTCAGACAGACACAGAGCCCCGTTAAACAGAACCCCGCACGTAGCTGCCCGTTCTATTCGCCTCGGAAAAATAAACTGGACAAAGTTACATTCGGGGCTACACTCAAAACATTCGGGGCTGATGCCCCGGCAAAATCGGCTGACGCCGCTCCTGGTGTAAACCGGGACATTTTAGCATCCCGACAGGCTTTTGTCGGGACTCGGGACAAGCAATTCAAAATCGGGACTGTCCCGGTCAAACCGGGACGCCTGGTCACCCTATATAATTATCATTTTAGGCTAATGTAATAGCCCGTGTTAGCAGCAGGGTTACTCCTGAGTGTACCCTTATGGTTGGTTTATGCCTTAAAATAATGGCCAGGACTTCTGGGAAAAGGTACGATATGTTAGTTTCAAAACATCACTGCAGATTGATTGCTTTTCGCAGCAGAGGTTGATTGTGGGCGAGAGGGCCATAACACTGTCTTGGTTAGCTTGCCGAAGCTCTACTGCCACTGTCTCGGCAACGTTAGCTAATGTAGGCTAACTATAGCCAGTTAGCTTTGTATGTAACGTAACAAAAACCCACCCATCTCAGAGGAGCGAAGCTTAATATTTCATTCAATAAAGTTATGTACAAAATGAGCACTAACGCCACAGGTCTTATGTTGGCAACGTGAACGCAGACGACTGCCTTCGGAGTTTACTATATCGATATAGTAAACTCCGAAGGCAGTCGTAATATTTACCTAGTAGGCTAGGCTAACACTGTTGCGCTAACGTTAGCAAAACATTGGCGTAGCTTTAGCTAGCTGTCTAAACTTGTCTCAAGTCCGGACCTTTAATTGTCTATGGTCCGGACTCGAGTACCACAGCCCTGACAGGTAGATATCACTTTGCTGAACAACCACAAGCTGCAACTTTTCTGATTGATACAATGGGAGCCTGACTCTTGCACATGACCCCAATCTGGCCCTCTTATGGCTTGAAGCCATAACCTCTGCCGGTTTTTGGCAAAAGCATGCTTCCCCCTAGGTATGTTAAACATCAGGCACCCATCACTGGCTCTGTTTGTACAATTAACTACGCAACAACTCCTTGGCATTTTGACTTACGCTATGCCTCTACTAGCTAGCTAGGTACACAAAACACGTCTTCTTTCTTCCCCCCGGTTGCGTGCGCAAGCAGTGATGACGTTGCCGAGAAACCCATGTATAGTGGTTGAGCCTTAAAATGTTGTTGTCAGTTGATTTGGACATCACTTTGGGCTTGAATTTGGACTGTGCGGTGATGTAGCCAAAAAAACACACACTAATGATGGTGTAAGCAGATATATGGAGATTTTTTATTTGTTTATTAATTAGTATTTTTCAGTAATTCTAACTTCATATCACCACGACTGTTTTTTCATTAATTATCTGTTCATACAGCAGCCCCCACTAATCGGTGTCCACAGGAGATTTTTGATAACTACATTAACAAACACATATCTGCTTGCTTACTACTACATTACAGTGTGTTATTATAGTGTTATATACCATTCATTTAATGTTTCTATACTGCTTAAAAATGCTAAATAGGGGAACTCAAAGTGCTACCATTAATCTGTCTGAGAAAATGGACGTTTATAGTTCTAAGTTCTGGTCACAGTGTTAATTTCATGGCGACCCCATAATTGCGGAGAACCACTGTGTTGTTAGTGCTGATGAAGGCCGTGAGCTTCATCCCACAATTTATTCTATTTACCATAAGCCCTCTAGACTCCAAGAGCAGCTCAATCAGATACCACGGCCGCTCCATCTGCCACTGCTTTCCCATCCTCATCACACTGCAGCCAGAAAAACGTGGGAATATCCACAAGGAAATATCCATCAACACTTATTAGAACTCCAATTAACCCAAGAAATGACTGCAAACATCTCATTCAAAAGTGATAAAGGCCTGCTGGACAGATCCTGTCTGAGCAGCAGTGGCCTTAAGCTAAATTTAAACAAAGCTCAATTTAAATTTTCACACAGGTCAAAACAAATGAAATTCCATTATATTCCTCTACTACGCATGCTGCATGGATTTACCCCCAATAATTAACAACATGAAAACACAAGTTAAGAAGAAGTCAATTAAAAGGAGCCTTAATGAAGCATCAACGCAGGTTATTATAGAAGCAGCAGGGATCATAAAGCAGCAGGCAGTAGATAGGAGATGTTAGACAAAAGGCTCTCTGTCACTGCTGGACCAGAAAATCAATATGTTGCTGTTGGTCACGACTGTTCTCTCTACTTAACACCTGTAGATCAACATGGAAAACCCTTTATCTTACAACTCTTCCTACCAGCACACCAGCAGAGTAAGATATCTTGACAGCAGAGTAAGATATCTTGACAGCCTTTATTATATTTATTTGGTATAAATGAACATTGCTGCCTTTAGGGGGCTGTTACTTCTTCTGTATCTGTTTTCTTAAGTGTGTTTGGTAGTTGTGATTGGGAGAATGTGTCACACTGAAGCCAAGTAGTGTGCACAATCTGGGGACACACTAATTAGCGATGATCTAGGTGAAATGCTAGCTGTGTTAGCGTGTGTATAGGTTTCAGAAGGCGATACACACAGTTTGAGGGAGCAGTCTGACAGCTGGTTTGCCTCAAGCTTAAAGCTAATTTAAGAATAGAATGGCCCACTAAGTTAAACAGAGAAGGCTGCTGAGGCATGTTAACATGATTGCCTGGTTTCACTGATACACTGTTACATGTAAAAATGCAAAAAAATAATAATGATGATGCTCATGATAATCTTTTTTTCAAATCCACAATCTAGAAAAGAAAAAAAACAGAGAAAACAGAAAAGGTGGTGGCAAAGATGAAGACAATAAATAAAGGATGTCTAGAGGAGTATAATTTAAAAGGAGATTTACAGGATAACGTTGAATTAACAAGCTTATGTTCCTTAGGCAGGCACGTTCAACGCTGAAGGCCCCTAGCAAAACTGCAATCAGCTTTATTCTTGACTCAAGACTGAGAAAGAGTCAAAAGAGCCAGAAGAGCCCAGGCTGACAGGAAACCCAAAAGCCTGAATGCAGCCACAGGCTAGACGTTGCTTTAGCCTACTTTAAATTTGATCATTGAGAAGTGATGACATCAAGCCAGAGCCCCACAACATTGCACGCGTTCACATCATCCTTTAGCCTCTAGTACACTGCTTGACAAAACCCTGCTCAGTGTTGTCAAAAGTATCGCATTTGTCTAAGGACTCCCAAGTTCTACAATATCAATGTGTGTCTCAGGTTCTTGACGTGGATGTGTTATGAACATTTCGCCGGCAATGTGCAAGTCTGACTAATTCATTACCGGCTGTGGCAGCCACATCCAACTGACGAGCAAATCCCTCTCCCTTTATGTGGGGGACGTCTTGATAGGAACTGTAGTCAGTTGGTGAAATAAAACGCCATAAAAGCCTTGGGGATAGGCTAAATCATTAATCATATAATCATATTATGATAATTCCTGGAAACAAATATCCCAAACTCACTGTTGAGCAAAGGACTGTATTTTAATGTACAGTGCTAGATGCCACACAACTCTGTAAGACCATTGAAGGAATATTGTACAGAACTTGAAATCTAAAGGATTATTGAGTTGTATTTAATATCATCATGGTTTATTGTCATCAACAAGTCCAGGGTTGCCAAATGCATTATAGCTGATAGTATTCTGTAATAAATAATTCTGTTTTCAAGATTTTATAGGTTCAACATCATCAACTTTACTCTAACATATTGTGTGTATTTATTTAAACAAGTCTTCTTCTCTGGATTAATAGAATCAAATCAAATCTGTGCTGTTCTAAAGAGGTACCAGATTAGTTCAGTAGTTTATAACATTTGTTCAATTTTGTTGAATGTTTAAAGTTTATTCCACAACTTCTGCCTGTTGCCACAAGATCATATTGTAGTTTCTTCTGATTCAATCCCACATGCAGCGTCCTACTGCTATAAAAACTTTTGATGTTTTAGGAAATTATGTTTCAAAAATTACACTCCGTATTTGTGTGCTATTTTTTAAAGACTTACGTTTAGGTCTGAGTGCCACAGACACGTTCAGCAAGTTGGAAAGTACGGACACATTGTTGGTTTTGGTCGGGACAATAAAGAAAAAGTAGAAAAACACGAGCCTTATTCCTTTAGTGTAAATCAATGTCAAATAGATGTGATCACAGGAAGAGGAGAGGAGAATGTGTACAGTTGTGAGGGTGTATGAAAACAGTGAGAGGTCAAAATAGGGAAGGAAAAGAGGGTGGCATAAAAACATTGAGGAGGAGTAGAGACCAATGGCAGGAAAGATGGAAGAAAGGCTGTCATGGCTAAAACAGAGGCAGGTGCAGGCAGCAGGGGTGATATGCGTGGTTAAGTGGTTTGCTTGATTGTCAAGGTACAGCTCATGCTGTAATCCCCTTAACCCTTGAGTTTTCCTGGGGTCAAATTTGACTTACAACTTTCAGACAATTTTTTTAAAATCAGAAATATGAGTTTCTTTCAACTAAATTGCCCCAAAATAACATGGATTAAATGGTTTTAAAACAGTGTCCTGACTAAGAGATTTTATTTATTTATATTAGCACAATAATGAACATTTCTGTAAATGCGCCAGTGTTAGCCAGTCGGCTAATTTTCAACTGTAGTCCTAGTTGCATGCATGTCTTTATGGTGGGAAGAAACCGGAGCACCTGGAGGAAACCCATGCAAGCACGGGGAGAACATGCAAAGTCCACACAGAAGGGCCTGGGACGACCTGGGTTCAAACCCAGAACCTTCTTGGTGTGAGGTAGAAGTGCTAACCACTGAGCCACCGTACTGAGCCACCGTGCTGCCTCCTTGACATAAATCAGTCTGTGATCCATTCAACATCCTCTGATATTAACTATTAGGCAAAAAAAATAAAATTAGGTATAATGTCACATAAATGAGGTTTGTTGACCAATGTTCCAATCATAAGTGTAAAACGTATTATTAAAACCTTTTGGTCACCAAAAGTGACCAAATCGTTTTTTTTAAAAAAGCATCGGAAAAAGCGCAAAAAACGGACGTGTTCATGGATGACGGGAAGACAACACAAGGGTTAAAGCTCCACGATAATAATAATTTGTGGAGATAATACATAATTACAGCATATGCAAGGGACCTTAAATACATGGTGCTATTAAAAAAGTTGTTTACTATTTAGGAATTTTCAGAATTCTTTGAGAAATGTTTTTAACTATAATTTAACTAATATTTTAACATTTACTTGTACTTTTTACCGTCACTTTTACAGCCACTTTGAAAGTTTGTTTCAGGGGCTTTCACCACTCCAGTCTTGCGGGGTCTGACCGGTGTTTTGGCCCAAAAAAAATCTTTGATTGCCTTGTCTCTATGTTTAGGATCAATGTCCTGCTGCATCGGATGTTATGTATAAAAATGGGCTATGAGCAACGCTGTCCCTGAAGCTGAAAATCAGCACTCACAGCCATCGCATTCTCATTTCAAACCATTTCAATTTCACTGATGTCAAAAGAGAAGTTGCTTGGCTGTTTGCTGTGGTTTTATAAGCCACAGCCGAGAAAGGAAATATCAGTTTCTAGTAGGCAATAATCTTGACTTATCTGAACAAATAGAGTATGGTACTTTTCTAATTTACTGCAAGGCTTTATTGGATTTAATAAAAATAGTTAAGTTTCATAGAGCAGAGAAATTACCAAGTTACAGAATTCATATCAAACTACAGTAAAAATATAACCTATTTTGGACAAAGTGTTAAAGCTAATTACACATCTCCTACCAGTGGTCTGTTACGCAATGAGGCAATTTTCAGTCAATTTTCAGTCAATTAATCATCAACATTAATTTTAGGGGCAAATGACAGCCATATATGATAGTGGGTACATTTATGTCTGCACTAATAGCCTTGTATACTAATTAAGACACGAATCTATTTGTTGCAGTTGTCATATTAACACCTGCCTATGTCAACAGGAGTATTGTGAGAATAACCTGGTTAAAATGCTCTGATTTCAGCTCTCAATTTTCTTTTCTTAAATGTGTTCATGTGTCAAAATGGACACAGGGGGATTTGGAGTGTTTGTTTACGAGGGGGACAAAAAGGTGAGTGATAACAAAAGCCCGCATTTTTAAAGTGAATGCTTTTAGACAACATTGTGAATCATGAGGCTTCGATCAACGCTCAAAGAAGAAATAACAAAACACATTTCTCAGTGATATTCTCGATGTTAACTGAGCCCAGTCAAACAATCAAACATACCCCATGCTGGGTGAAATCACTTTCATTGGAACTGCGTGTATGCTTAATTGAACTATTACCGCAATATTTGTTGTCACAGTAACAAGCATGCCCTTGCATTGTTCCTATCATGTAATCAAAACAAGTCCAGCCAGTTATGTTCAGAAAATTACCTCCAAAATGTGATTGTTTTAGGATCATGAGTATCCACTTACATTTAAATGTTGTCAAAACTTGTTGCAATTACATATTTCGTTACCTGTTATCCCCCACCCCCCCAATTCCCAGTGGAAAGTGCAATTCGCTTCAAGGGCTGAGAGACACATGTCAGCCACACCTGCTTCATTCTTACATAAGATAATGTGAGTACAGAGAAATACGAGGCTGGAAAAGGCACACATGGTTGACACCGTACAGCACATTCACACGATAATACTCATTATTACAGGAGTGTGCAGTCAGTGGGGGGGAATAGGGAAGAGCAGCTGCATAGTGGATACAGTACTGCACCAGTGTGGGCAGATAAGGGCTGTACTGGAGAAGTGGTGTGAGATTTAAGATGAAGTGGCAAATATTGCAACAGAAAGGTGGGAACATAGATTTAGATTAGTGACTCTGAGTTATATGTAGATGTAATGAGACAGAATCTTTGGATTTATCTGTTAAGGTTCATGGACAATGGCAGAGGGTATGAAGGGTAACCCATAGTTTAAGGGCAGATCCCTGGACGAGTAAGCCTGGAAGTTGTGCAGCATTAGTTGCATGCAGGTGTTAAACTTGCCTTGCCATTCGTTTAATAGCGACAAATGGGAGTCAGTGCATGACTATTTTAGATCAATGCATTGCTTTCTTACAGTGTTGTAATTTGTATTATGTATATTCAATTTGTTGCTCAAATACTTTTACTTTACTTGGACTTTGCTGCAGAAATGGATACCACCAGTAGGGGAAAAACACATTCTGTGTAAAATATAAATAGCATGGTGGCCCAATGGTTATAGCATGGTGGCCTCACAGCAAAAGGTTTGGGGTTTGAATCCAGGTCATTACAGGCCTTTCTGTGAGGAGTTTGTATGTCCTCCCCATGTTTGCGTGGGTTTCCTCCGGGTGCTCCAGTTTCCCCCACCATCAAAAAACATGTACTAAGTTCTCCAGTCCCTTGATCAAGGCACTGGCTCAGATCTGGAGTTGGTCCCCGGGTGCTGTAAATGGCTGCCCACTGCTCCTTTGAGGGATGGGTTAAATGCAAAGAATGAATTTTGCTACATGTACGTGTATGTGACAATAAAGTACCTTTACCTTTACCTTACCTTACCTTTAAATAGTAAAAAAAGAGTGCACATTTAAACTGGCTAACCCTAACGTCAACAAGTCGGAATATTGTCATTATCACAATCTGATTTATTTTTCATATATTCAGATACCGGTATTATAATAAACTCTATGATATGGAACACCCCTATCTAATATACAATTTCACTAAAATGAAATCATAAGCAATGATTTGTAGCCCACACAAACAACCTTTTTGCCATTTGAAAACTATCACCTTGGCAACAGTAATGCTTGTAGCAGCCATCACCTTGGCTCCTATAATCATTACCCTAATCAAACCATCATCAAACAAATCCTTTATAATTCAAGGTAGGTTTGTGCTATACAGTACTGCATATCAGACTATACTGAATAATGATAAGTCCTCAACATCAGAGATGAGGGTTAGGGTTAGTTTGTTATGTTGTGTAGAACAGTCCAAATCCAGATGTTGAGAAGTTGAGGGAGGCAGCATGTTTTGTATAATTATATTGAATAAAAGCAGGGGTTTATATAAGCCTTTGTCCAAATATAATGTTATTACAGGAAGACACTTTGCAAAATGATGAATGAAATCCATTCACATAATTACATCCATTCTGGGGTTGGTCTCATTGTAGATCTCAAAGGATTGTGCATGTTTTCCATTTTAGACAGATACGTTTTTTCAGAGCTTATTTTATGCTGAAAGTTTTAAAAAATAAATGTCCATTGTGTCTTCTTGCAGGGCCACCTGAGAGTCTAAAACACTTATGTAACTTTCCCAAGTATCATCATACTATTGATGTATTTGGTCAGAAATAGTGATATTTGTGTTGTCAGTATTGCCCAGCCCTGTCTTTGAGAAAACTCCACACCAGAAAAGTAAGTATATCACAAAACCCATCCATGTAAAGTCTGTGGGACTGCCGTGTTTTATTAAGTTAAATGTTTAATTGTCCAATATAAAAGATATCATGCATGAGAGAGTTAAGAGGTACAATGACTGAGCTCCACTGAGCTGAAAGAATTGTTAGGGGAAGTGGAAAGTTGAACGCCTTTGGACTGCAGATGCTCTAAGTTCTTTTTGATATGACTGCACCAACATCTCCCTTTCCCAGATTTAATGCTTGTTGTTCTTTGAGTAACTGGGGTCCATTTGGTTTTCATGCTTTTGTTTGTTTAGTTTGTGTCCTTCACTGCTGCTACACCCGGCTCCCTAACTGGTGTGGTAAAGCACTGTAGTCCAGCTGTGTTCTGAGTATCCAAACAAATTAATAATTAAAATGTTTTCAGAAAAGGCTGGGATAATAACCTGCATAGTGTTTCTCCTCTTTGGCAACACACCACCCTTTTTCTCTGAAAATAAACCAGAGAAGCTCTGTGCAAATGCAGTTATTCCCACAACATCGACAGGGGATCCCAAGAATAACAAATTAACGTTTTTGTTTCGTTGTTTCTCTTTGCTTTGCGAGTTTTAGTTTGCTACACCCCCCCCCGTATCTTGAGTTAATAAAAAGGCAAATGCTAATTCTCAACTGAATTTTCTCCCTAACCAAAGATTTACATTAAATCAAACCCTATTGGCATGTTTCCACAATAGCCAGGCAATGTATACATTCAGTAAAAATGACCTCTCTACAGTATATAGTAGTATTTATTGGTAGATTATTCCTGCGCTACATTCAAATTGCCTACCTACACAAGGAATTCACAGGGAACGATGCAGTATGTATCCAGTGCAATTTTATCACATTGATAACAGTGTCACTGTTTAATATTTACTCTTTACAACATATCAGAGCTGTATTAAGTTACTGTTAATGCAAACTGAACATCCTACTGCTTCAATTTAAACGATTTAAACTGGTGAAACACAGAGTGGCTTTTATTGTGACGAAGCCACAGGAGACGCTATGTAATTGTCATCATGGTCATGTGCAGCCCAAAAAAACAAAAAAAACCCACCTATGGTCCAGTTGTTCCACACTCCGGTTTAGTTGGTGCACCGGTATGCACATGTAGCTGGTTTTCAAAGAAGAAGGAAAAGAAGAAGATAACAAAATGGATGCTTCTTTTAATAAGAGGTTGTGCAAGGAAATGCGCCATTACCCACAGTTATATAATTTGTGTTTAAAGGAATACAAAGACCCCCCCAAAAAAACTGGAATAGATCATGAAGTGTGGATCGGGAAATGCACGTGCGTGAAATGCTAGACCGACGCGGACCCTCAATAAGGCATGACTGGAACCGCCGGTGCATCTCAGTGACCGGTCAAGTCTGTGAACATGGAAAATATGTCCTGGCAAAACAGGCAGGTGAATCTATAATACTATTTAAGATGCAACGCATACTGTAGATCATGGGTTATTACACTGTGTCATAAATCAATGGATATACAGGGTAAATCAATATTATAATAGGTTGCCTACAGCCATATTAAAAGCCCTTCTAACCTCATGTAGGTGGGGACATTGTACAGACGGGATAAGGAAGGCGCTGTTGCTGTTAATTGGGAATCTAGATGCACACCAAAGGGGGAACTTTGCAGATTTTTGAATAGAGGATCAATCACAAATAGAAACCTGAAGAACTCATATGCTATAATGTGTGGGAGATAGCAGGTGCACTATGTTTGACCACAGACAATCATAGCAATGGCTAATACAATCATCTATAAGTCATGCAGCTGGTCCTACAGCTACACACTGCTCATCTGTTCTGGGAGGGGAAGTTGAGCAACGCTTCCTGGAACATAAGCCTGCTTTATTGTCTCACACTTGGGGAATTTTGACTCAGGATCATCATTCATTTGAGTAAAAACATATGGTCTACTTTCAAGCTGAACACAACACAAAACGGCTGCTGAAATGTAAATGTTTCCTTAAGAAGACTGTCACGTTCAGTAAAAAGTGTACCTTGACAGATGGGGTCGCTGCATTGGTGATGCGTAAGTTAGCTTAAGTAGAACACTGAGACTCGCTGTATGTGATGTATTCTGCTGAAATGATTTGTATGCCCAAAAGTGTTGAGAGGTTTCCTGTACTCCAAAGACACTGCTCTGAGGTCAGCTGAATAAAAGATGGGGGAGGGTGGGGCGGGGGGAAGATTTGGGTTTCAGTGCAAGTACTGACTTTTAAAACGGACAAGTCATTTCAAAACATACAAGACTTTGTAGCTTGCTGAATTTTGATTACATGTGTTTTTTCTTCTATACGGTGTTAGGGTTAATGATATTTGATCTTTTTTCTTCTGTTCTTTAATTTAATAATCCATAAAGTGACAGGACAAATACAACATGCTGAGCAAAATATTTCAATAAAAGTAGACAGCAACATGTCATCAGCACCAATTGTCTATTTAAGGCAATGAAACCTCAAAGTAAAATTAGACACTATGCAGCCATATTAAGCCTGACAACTGAATATAAAAAGAGTCCAAAATACAACTTAAAAATACAATAACAAATTAGAGGAAGGACTGTTAATAAATTGCCAGATTGTTATTTGCAACATATTTGTGTTCAGGGCTTTCCAAACATGGACTCATGTTCTTATGTAGTGGAATGAAGCATCATGTTGGCACTGGGTTCCTGCATGCCATCAGCTGATAAGTATCAGCTGACTCTTACAATCACCTTTCAGATAAAAAAAAGGTAATTAGGTGGTCTTGATAATCTGACAAGCTCACACGGTTACGCCTGTGATTATTCATGTCACTGCTTCTGTTATGGGTCTCATGCCATACGGACTCTCCCATGCTGCCTGGATTCATCTGTTGAGCGCCCTCAAATGCAGAACATTTTGTATTGTGATGGACTAGCGCTAGCCCGGCTGCTTATTGTGTTAGCGGTTAGCTTGCTAGCTACCACGGTATGCCAAATAGGCTTGAGACTGCTAGTACTCACTACTGTACATCCCCAAGCCTCTAGAACTACACGTTTTTGCATTAATGCGCTGAAGAATTTTGCTGTGCCACCTCCTGGTGTGACCGGGCCTTTAGTATGCATGTAATATGGCACCATTGCTAAAGAAGGCAAGAGGTGCCCATATTTTAAGAAAATCTATCCTGTCAGTGTACCTTGTTGGTCACTCCCACCCAGTTGACTGGCTGGTTACTTTTAAAAAAACATGTACTATATCAAAAAAGGCTCAAGGCCCCCACTGTTTACAAAAGTTAATAAGGAAACACTAACAATCTGCCAGTGTCATAATGAGGTCTGAAAATCTGATTTCCAATAATAAGTTGATATAGTAACCTGCTTCATTGTCTTGTTTTACGATGTTGAAATTCATTTCTGAAATTCCTTTTTTTGCCTCCATAATTCAATAACATATTTTACGCTATATCATAATTTCTTTTGCAAAAGGAAATGGATTTTGTTAAATACGTCATAGAAAATACAGTAAATTTAGCAAATTTGAATGTGTAGAAGAAACATTTCTTTATATTTAAGAAGATATGAGACCAAGTCTTTCCCCTCATATTATTGTCCAGGTAAGTCAGCTTCACTCTGCATTGAGGCTGCTGGTACTACATTTTATTTAGTCCACTTGCACCAGCATGCTGATTTTGCAACTGTCTGTGAAACTTGCACACCAACCCTTTGCACTGCCTTCAAACTAGAGGTCTTGGCCTCTAAGAACATAGTTCCCTGGTATTTCCGGGAGTGGAAAGGAGAGTTTATTTGAACAGACACAAGGGCGGACAATGATTGTCTATTTGGATGACTACTGCAGAGATCTTGAATAATCAGAACTTTTGACATCTCCAACACTAAGATTAAGGGAGATATGAACCACTGGCCTTCGGATTGACAGTTCAGAAACCAATCCTTCATTCACTAAACAAAATGGCTAAATGTCCTGGCATATAAGGGCCAAATGAGCAGTTCAGAATTCACAGTGTGTGGAAATAACTATACCCAGATCAACAGAAACCACAGGATCAAACTAGCTGATGTTATGCAACACACAGTAGACACTACAGTACGTATAAAATGTCTGCTTACCATTTAGGTGTAGATCCTTGAGTAGGGTGACCAAACATCCTCTTTTGCCCGGACATTTCCACTTTTTACCTACTGTCCAGGGCGTCTGTTTTTTTTTTATAAATTCATTAAAATGTCCGGTTTTCACTGTTTTTCATGGGACCATTAAGAGTGTACTTAAATTGACTGGCACTTTGCTCAACACAATACTACGGTAGGCTACTTTGTTGTGTGACGTAATTCCCGAAAGGCTGCCTTGTGGAGCTCTGCGGCGCGCACATACACACAGGGACCAGGGCAGACAGACAGGGTCCAGGGCAGACAGACAGGGACCAGGGCAGACAGCGGAGCAGCATTACACACAAAATGCCGAAGCGTTTCCTGCTAAAGATTTCCCACCGTGGTCAGAAAACACAGGGGAGACACTTTGTTTCTCTCACTGTGACTCTAGAGTCAGTAGGACTCGCTCGCTGTCACTCTCACTTCTCCCCCGCTCTATATCACCCACTCCCCACACACACACACACACACACACGCCGTCTCGACGCACACACTAGCGCACAAGTATAAACATCAGTCCACTTACAACCATAAAACAAGACTAGTGCAGCTTCACAGTTGAACTGCGAAAAAAATGTCCCACGTATCGTCCCGGTCGGGACCGGACAAGTGGGAGGCGGAGTGCACCGTGTGCAAAGCTGGCACATATGTTTCAGTGTCTTTATTATTTATCTTATTACATTGAAAAGGTATTAAGAGATATTTTGTTGAAGCTGGATTTTCTAACACAGAAAAGGTCATATTTAGAACATTATTTCATATTATTTATTTATTTTAAAAGAGAGCTATTATTTTGTTACATGTTGTTACAGATTTTATTTTATTACAGAAGTTATTTTTGCACAATTGAGGCATAATAAAGCATGTTCATTAACCTCTGAGAATCACCACTGTTTGGATTTGTCTCGAGGCCAGGCCGAGTGTCCTCTTTTTTGGAAATCAAAATATGGTCACCCTAGCCTTATGGGATGCCTGTTTTTGGCACAGGGTTTCAACAGAGCAGCTACTTTGGTGTTCCAAATACTGTACTTGACCTTTCATTAACTAAACATCAAACATTTTAATTAAATCAAAACAACAAAATAGGTTGTAATTTTCATATTTAACCTGTTTTGCTTGCTGAGATTTTTTCCTGCTAAATGTCTGATGATGTGCCTTTTTTACTGTCTGCTTACCGTATTTAAAGCATACAGACTTCAGAATAATCTACGGATGCACTGTTTCCACTGTTCTCTGGAGCTGACTGTGGTTGGAGGGGGATTTCTTTACTTTGGACAGCAGGGCGAATTCCGTTATAACATATTGTGAGCATATTCATCTGCGGCTTGTCTTTGCACCTTTCTGAGACAAAATGCCCACCATTTTCAGTGAGTGCGTTTACATGCACACCAATATTCCACTATTATTCCGAATATGACGATTTTCAGAATTTAATACAGGTCATGTAAACAGCAGATTCTGGTTGGATATTCAGAATAAAGCCCTTTTCTGAAAATGGCATTTTTCGATTAAGACGTGGGATATTCCGGTATTATTCGGGTTTTAGAGGCATTCTTCAAATCAAATCAAGCTTTATTTTTCATTGCATGAATACAGTGTATTAAAACAACAAAATTCAAGGTGCCGCTCCAGATCAGTGCTTTTAAAAAGATAAATAATTAATAAAATATGTAAAATATGTAACAAACAAACACCCCCCCATCCCCTACATACATTTCACTCTCTCTTTTCTCTCTCCCACACACACTCACCCACCCACATACAACACATGTATTTTGGGATACAGTCAATTGACTGACACCCTCCCATCCCTCCCAGACAACACACACCCTCTTGCACACATATGTATAAGATAGCAGCAGGTTTCAGCATAGGAAGAAAGTTCACAGATGAGATAATGTCCAGAGGTAGTGTGGTTGGTCATGACAGGGGATGGGAGATGGGTTGGTGTGGGAAATGGCCATTATTGTACAGGGTTATTGTTTGTTCAGTGAACGTATGACCCAGTTGTTAGTCTGCCAGTTGGACATGTACACAACGCATTTCGGAATATGCGTCTCAATGTTTCTATGGTTGCTGTACACAAACCAACCAGCCAACAGTTTGCAACGCTGCAGACCCGATAAGAAGGAGAAACACAGCTACTTTTAAACATTATCAAAGACTTGGATATCAACAGGTTTTTGGATATGTGCACACAGCGCTATGCTGACCTTTTCAAGAAGCTGGTTGAAGGAACGAAAGAGGGACGATGTTTTCGCACGGTCCAACAAGTCCTCCACTGCTGGAAAAGTTTGAAAAAAATCATATTTTGCACGGCTACATGAAAACGGGAATATTAGTGGAAAATTCACTTTCATTGGCCATGTAGGTCAGTGTAACGCTTATCAGTTCAATTTTCTAAGCACAGACAGACATTTGGAAAAACAGAAAATTGGGTTCCAATATCCAACTTTTTTTTCCGCCTTGACAAATTAAAAAATTGGATCTTTAAACTGTTTTTATTCAGAGGATCAGAAATTTAGAAAATTACAAAATTGATGCAATTTTGTATTTTTCTCAATTTCTGATCCTCTGAATAAAAACAGAAAATTGGAAAAACAGGTTAAAGATCAAATTGTTTTTTTTTGATTTGTCAAGGTGGAAAAAAATTAAAAATTGGATATTTGAACCCATTTTTCTGTTTTTGCAAATGTCCGTTTGAGCTTAGAAAATTGAACTGATAAGCGTTACACTGACACATGTAAACAGCTTAGTCAGAATATCCTCTTTTTTGGAATAACGGCAAAAACTGGAATATTATGTGCATGTAAACATAGTCAATGTCAATGGTAGAATTTGAAAAAGCCTTCTCAGACCCTAGTATTATTCATTTCCGTGTTTGTCTAGCATAGCTATGTCTTCAAATGTCTGTGGATTACGTTGTCTAACATCTTACTTCCAGCTGCGTTGCCTTTTGACTTATGTTGATGATGATTGAGAAAATTCACAGAGTCAGTGACCACACTACACAAAGTGTCTATTTTAGTTTTCAGTCATGTACATGTCAATCTTCACTAATTTTTTGAGTGTCCTTACCTTTATATTACAGTAGCTATACTGGGTTTCCAAAAGGCATTCAGTGCATTGCCGTTCGCAAGACAGGAAGGACATAATGTGTGTGTTTTTTTCCACTGGGCGACTTCACTTCAGCAATAGGTGTAGGGAGTAGGTGGGGGTATGGTTATTAACATTTCCTTTAGCACCATATCTCACCAGGCATTAAAATTTCTTACCGTGTTCAAAGCCAATAAAACTATCGTTAGCTAACTTCATACTGCAACATTAACCGGCTATTATGTTCCCGTCTGAAAATGTAGAAACTATGACATTTAATTAATAATAAATGGCTTGCCTCCCCAATACATCATATAGGGTACATTTCAAACTGCATATCGGTCCAATTCATGTCAACACTGCCCACACCTTTCTAAAGAGCACCAGCAGCTTAAAGCGTGTGCTGTGTCATAAGCAAGGTGAATTATGATCAGTGTAGTTCAATCATAAAGTACCATTTTTTTCCTATTTTTTTTTTAGAGAATACATGACATATTTGAATGCCAGCTCGAGCTTCTGTATCGCTGCCCCAAACATATCAGAGAACTGAGTGTTACAGCTGCTTAATGGATCATGTCTGATGAATTGAAGGGTGGAACTTTGCAATTCAGGAAAGGTCACGTGTCCCGGTTTAATGGGCTCGTGCTAATAAAAGACACATTAAAGTACCAGATATTTTAATGGGGTTTTGGTGTGATATTCTTCCCAGACTTTGCAAGACAGGCCAGCACTTATCCCGGCTTATCTCATGGATGACTGTTATGTGATATTGTTCAAAGGAGGTTACAAAAGGTGGTTACCATGGCATTTGCACAGGCGTTTTCTCAAGCTTTACTTTGCTCATGGATAATGGGTCAGGTCAAGCTATTCTCTTGCTTTTCTCCTCCTTGGTCGTGATGTGACTGAGAGCTGGGTCATTTTAACCTCCCTTTTCTCTGACTTGACATCTTCACACAGAAATTAAAATCTCCAAGCCTCCATTGCAGCAGCCACACCATTAACCCGGAATACACTAAATGTTTTATGTAAAGACACGGTAGCTTGGTGAGAAACTAGGCTGGTCATATGGCGAGAGGATGGAGTATGGATAGTAACAGCTGCCATGCCTCCATGTTGGTCAAATGTTGGGCAATATGGGCTGAATTTTTATGCTCCACCTGGCTTTTCTCGCCTCATTTTCTTTTCTAGTCTCATATTTATGTGTCTTTGTGTTATAAATGTGCAGCTTTCTGGACAGCAAGTCAATAGGACTTGTTGCCGGTGCAGCAGTGAGACTACAGGTTACGCCCAATCCCAATGTCCAAACTTTCAGTCCAACAGATGTTACAGATGTTGATGAATGTTCTTGTTACATCTTTAAGGGCTTAGGGTACTCCAACACTAAAAAATATTGGTGAGCAAGAGGGTTCTCCTGTGGACCTTTTGACCACTTGAAACGCACTGTTTTTTTCCCTCAAAGTGGACAATCCTGCAGATACAAGGGACTGACCCACAGTTCATAGTGTTGTGACATGAAAAACAGAAATGAGATGGGAAACCTCAGAAACAAGCCCAGGAAAAAAAAATTGAAATCATGGAAGGTGCTGGCATGCTGACAATTTGATACAACAGTATTACTATTGTACAAACAGCAATCATTTTTAATTATTAAATTGGGCCCTCACTTCAACTGCCAATTAAATACCTGACCCCTGGCCATGTGATGCCCATCCTTTATCCCTTAAATTTCCATTTCAATGTTTCAATGGTTTGATGTTTCTGCTATAGAGTGGACATTGCGATTGGATCACTATTACATCAAATGATCTGCGGGTTTAAAATAGCAGACTGACTTCACCAGTGATCCCTGCGAAGATGATGTTATGGTCAAGAACAGAAAGTCTCTCCAACCTCCTCTGAGTCACAGCCTGGATCTACTGTTCATTAAAAGCATATGGCAAAGGCACTTTGTGCAACTGTATTATATGAGGATATATAATTAAATGAGAATACATCATATTTTTGCACTTTTCAAAGTGTGAATCCGTCATTGCTAGGAGACCACTCGTTTCTTAACACTTTTTTTTTCCTTGATGTGATAGCAACACAATGGCACTGCACAGCTTGTAATGCTTTTGGTATGAGGAGTTTGTGAGAACATTTACTTGGACACAGATTGGTTTTTTTTAAAGAGGAAGACAAGATACTCTGGTAGCATCATCATTTGGAAAGACTGAATGTGCTAAAAGCATTGAATTTAAAATGGACAGTGATAAAAAGCAGTGACCAAACCACAGACAGATACAAACAAGCTGAAGTAAAACATGTATGCACAATTGGAATACAATAAAACTGTAGCTGCCTTTGATAAATCACAGCATATTCACGTGTTTTTTCATGCATCTTTTCTGTGCAGAATAACTTAAACCTAGTAAAAACACCTATTCATCATACTTTTGTTCCTACTCAGATGGCCACAGTGAAATGAAGAAGCAAGTGCCACTTTAGTTTACCATCACTTACCACCTAAATTGTGTAAGGCACATCCTACAGCTGCAGTTGTTAAGTCCAAGAGGCCTATGCCCATACAGCACCGGTGGCCTTCTAACATAATGCAAGTCTTTATATTGGCTCATTCTATCTCAAAGCAAGGCTTATTGACTCAGTGGAACAGAACATTTGGTTTATAAAATGGGAAAAAAATGTAGTTCATCCACACAGCACTGCAGCATAAGAGAGCTGACTAAAGGGCAAATAAAATATGACCCATATATTGTTTTGAAGTTTACTGTGTGCACTTCAATCCACAACCATGCACTGAGCCATCAGTTAGCAGCTAACAGAAACAAGGCAGATGAAAATTGACATGTCCCATATCAAAGTCCTAATGAGGAATGCAAGTGTTTCATTTATTTTACTGCTGCCATAATAAGGTCATCAATATAAAATTAGGCTTTAAAAAATTGGCTGTAATCGATATGCAGAAAAAAAAAAAGTGGTCTGGGATTGCCTCCACACAGCTCTCACAGACCGTTCCCCAACTCGTCAAACACCAACATGGCCCTCTGCGTCTGATACCGACGCACAAGGCACTCACATGCACTAACATGCATGCGTGGCCGGACCGGCTATAGAAACAAAGAACAAAGAAGCTCAGATTACAACACACACACACACACACACACACACACACACACACACACACACAGGAGTGTGGCATCATTTTCTGCTCAGGGCGCCATTACTCAACTGCCTATAAATCTTTCCATAGCAAATATTTGTTTACTGCTATATCAGTGTTCTATATATTGAGTACAGCCACTCCAACCAAAAATGTAATATACCAGAACTACAATACCCTAAAGTTGGGACAGTGCAATACGAATGTAAAATGATCTGCTGGGCATGGTGATGGAAATAAGCACTGATATTTGCCAAGGCTTCTCTCTCTCAAAAACAGATAGACAGCTTATGCATATAAACTATAAAACACCCCTGTCCTCCTTTACAAAAGCTCCACTTTTGATCCTGTTTATGGAAGATCGAATGTCACATACAACACCTTCGGACAGTCACCTTGCTCACCCAAATATACTTCATTAAACATTAATACCTAACACGTATTGTTCTAGACTGTAAGTCTTCACTTCATGTTGGCATCCAACCCATTAAGCCGACATTCTTTCTTTTTTATTCCATTGCTCACCACAATATTAGCTGTATTGGCCCTCTGCTGTAGTTTATTGGATACAGTGCTCGGGGAATGGTAGCAGTCAGTATCTCTTCTTGGAGATTAAAACAAAAAGGCTGGCAGTTTTAAAAGTTAAAGTATGTGTATTAACTGCTGTTTGGTTGATTACAGTATGTGTGATGTCACTGCATTACATCCCTGTAAAGCAGAGGATCATCCTTCAATATAATGCCACCAAATCTTTCAGGCCCACTTTCTAGTGAATAACTAGACACAAAATGGATCCATTTCAGCAATAGATAATCAAATTATTATCTTGGAAGGAATACAGGTTTTAAATGTTCCCAAGAGACTTTCAATTTGGGGTTCTGGGAACATTTCTGCCCAATCTTTGCTCTATGTACTTTTCTTCTTTTATGTAATGACAACATTTGGATTAGGGAAAGGTATGGCATATATGCATGCCATGCCAAGTCTTCCAATTATTCAGCCATGTTCTGTTCTGAGTAAGTGCCCAAATGCCAGTAACCAGATTGACATGATGCCAGCTTAAGAAAGCAATCACAGCTATTCCAACAGTATATGAACAAGAGTAATACCAAATTCTGCAAAAGTCTCCAAAATCACTTTATAGGTGTTCTGATGGATTTTAAATGTCACTCGTCCATAGCTACAGGCACCAAATCAGCGAAGAAAAAAAAACACATTTATTCCCTCAGAATAAAAATATACCATTTCTCATCCATGACCTGTCAGAACAGAGGTCCTATTGTCTGCCATTAACTGAGCACTGCCCAACCACCACTGAATATTAATGGAGCCTTTCCCTGGATCATCAGAGTGTGTGCATTTAATTCACAATCCTATCTGCATCTTCTAGGGCACCGGCTGTGTGTGTGTGTGTGTGTGTGTGTGTCAGAGTGCGTTGTGGGTTTCTTCATGAGACAGGACACATCTTCTGAGTTCAAGACCTGTCTCTCTGGTTGAAATGAGTTCTAATGCAGCAGAGCAGCATGTGTGTCTAATCAAGCGGTAATACAGCCATCAATTACAAAAAGCGTTATCAAAATAAAACGTATACCAAGGGAAAGAGGACACTATTGAAGCCCAATAGAGAAGAGCATCCCGTCTAATTGACAGCCTGCATGATGAGTTGATTCCAATGAAATCACTTGAATATCATCTCGTTAGCAGCATGGTTAAAACGACTGATGCTGAAGGCACAGAGTGATCATGTTCAGATGTGACAGCTTATCAACAGGCAAGGCCAATCGAAGGCTCCCACAGAAGGGAAGAAAATATGTGCTATAGCAACAAAGTGGCACGAGGATTTACACTGAAATCTCATTCCCCAATTGTGACAGTGCGTCAAGATGGATAACGTGCGCAATGTGCGAAGTCACCAAAGCGTACAGACTGCGCACACATAAAACCCATGATAGACAGAAAATCTCCAGTCACGTTTAGGAGGTAGCGGTGGACATATGGCTTACCTAAAAAGACTCGATGCCAGCACAGGAATTATAATGATGACGATGGTGATGGCCCGTCCATCTAAACACGATTCTTCTTTTCTATCCTCTACCGGCGTGTCTATGATGTTTTAACTAGGCCATTTCTTCCCTGATCGCGATTATTTCTCAGGAGGGGAACGCGTCGCAGGCTTTCGCACATCAGTACACCTTCTCGGTGTCCGTCTTTCTCCGGCTTTTCCAAATAAAGCACACCTCATACTGCCCCCTCCTCCTCTCATCCCTCTCTGACAACACCCAGCACTGTTCCTTATCCACAGATATTGGACTTTTACAATGTTGAGATGCAGCAGCGAGTGGGATTCAAACAGAAAAAAAAGCGCTCACAGTAAAATAAATGCGTAACGCTATAGCGTCAAGACTCTGCGCGTTGCTTCAAAAGTCAACGCAGTGATCTGTCCTCTCTCCCCCATTTGTCCATGCTGATAATAATCCACGGTATGTGCCCCCACGGCACCGCGAGGGCCTTCAAAAACACGGATTGTTTGACTTAAAACGTGAAATAGCGCTCTAGAAAGACACCCCACAAAATCAGGTGTCCAATCTCTTCTTTGCGCGCTTGCGTGGTGCTCTCTCTCTCTCTCTCTCTCTCTCTCTCTCTCTCTCTGTTTCACTTGGTAGGCTATCTGATGCACTTCACAGAAAATAGAGGCTCAGACTGGGAAACAGCGCGGGGAGCTTCCGTTGAGCCTTCATGGTGTTAGAATATCACCATAAGTGCTTGAAATATTAGGAAGCAGTGATTTTAAAGCCCGATGCCAGCACCGAAGAGGATCCCACGGCTTGTGCTTCAACAGTCTCTCTCTCTCTCTCTCTCTCTCTGTGCGGTTTCATTGCCTCTCTCGCTCTTAGGACACCACTAGCAATATTTCAATCGCACTGCTAGTTGTCATGACGAGGGTTGCGACGCATAATTTAATGAACATGTGTCTTCCCTGCTGAAATCGTCATGTGAAAGAAGAAAAAGGGATTTGCTTTGATTGTTTTTAGATGAGGATCTGCACCAGGCTGACGTCAGATGCTTTTTTTGTGTGCTTTTTTTTTGGCGCCAGGCTTATGTGCATTTCACAATGTTACAATATAACCCTACTTACACTTGCAGCACCCTAGTTTACTTGTAATAATACAATAATGATAAAAGACACAACTACTACTAATAATAATGCACAATTTATTCCTACTATATATTTCAATATCTCCATATAATATATGAAACATACTGTACCTATTTATATTGGTATAGGTCCCATAGATTTATATTTTTTTCTGTAAAGGAGCCGATTTGTTATTTAACTGTACATTTCCTGTAGAGGACTTTTAAGGAAAATTGGAGACAGTGTTCAATTGGTACACTGAAGCCTGCATTCATTTATTTGGTCACTTGGGGGCAGCATACACAAGCTAAACACAACACTGACATATTATCACCTTATGAGTTAATGTCGGGAGCTGTTAGCAAAAAGTTGTGTAGTGTTTACACATATTAGACATGAAGCGAAATTAGCATCAGTTGAAGTTGTGTCAAGATTTGGTAGAATATTTAATCTCTTTTAGCTCTGTTTTGCTCTCCACCAACTCCTGAGGGAAATATCTGGCTCTTTAGCTGCTAAACGCTCCACTGTGTTCACCAGCTAGACGCTAACTTTGACTGTTGTTCACTTCAAGTCTAGTGTCCAAGTCAAGTCTTGTAGTTGTAATGAGCGTTGTTTTTTTATGTGACTTTTTGAATGAAGATTTGAAGCCAAAGCGTTTGTTTCTCTACTCTCACGTTTGGCCCCACGAAGCAGATATGTTACGTATTACGTGTTACATAGGTAGGTTATAGGTCAAGCAGGAAGGGGAATAACATTCAGTTGAATAACATTCAGCTCATCAGATGTTTCCTAAAAATGAAGAATGTTCACGAGTCCCGCATCTCGAGTCCGAGTCAAATCTGAAGTCTTTTGGGGTTGAGTCTCAAGTCAAGTCTAAAGTCACATGGGGACTTAATTGCGACTTGAGTCCGAGGCTCTAACTCAAGTCCACATCAGCTTGAGCAGTGAGAGTAAAACAAACCAGTAAAGTTGCAGACCATTAAACCAAAAAAATGAACTGAAAGATGCTAAAATGTAGAGCTGAAGCAAACTGCTGAGTTGTGTTATAATTAGTGTTCATCATTATGACAAGTAGTCAAATTATTACTTGTCTTAAAGATTCTAGCCACATTAAGTAATTCCAATCAGTTGTGAGTGTAACCCAGATAATCTTTTTGTCGATGCACAGCGGGTCAGCTGAACATGCAAAAATGGGAAATTTGTCAATTACACTAGACTGCAATCTCTATATTTGTTGATGTACAGTATATGTTTTTATAGAACAAATGAGTCAGCATTTTCTTAATTACGTAACTAAATATGATCCTACTACTGTGAGCTTCATCACACTGTGACCATGGCAATGATGGAGTACTTGAGTCCTGGACTCGGACATGAGTCTGACTTGAGTCAAAATTCTCTGGACTTGTGCACTAATGACTTGGACTCAAGGCTTTATGAAATTGGACTCAACAATTCATTAAATAGGACTCGGACGTTGGATTTTCGGACTACTTTTATATATAATAGGCCGTGATGGAGTACTCGAGTCCTGGACTCTGACTCTAGTCCGACTTGAGTCGCTATTCTTTTGACTCAAACTCAGGTAACGGTGATTCGACATGGAATCGACGATGACTCTTCTTTGGTGACTTGGACTCGGACTCGACAGTTGGTGACCCGACTACAACACTGGACCATGGTAACTCTGCTGGAAAATGGTGGATTGCCTCCTTTGGAATGAGAGTTCAAGTATCTTGGGTTCTTGTTCACTAGGGAGGGTAACATTGAGCATGAGATCCACAGGCAGATCAGTGTGACGTCCACAGTGATGTGGGTGAAGGGGAAGCAGAGTCTGAAGGTGACACTCTCAATTTACCAGTCATCGATCCACGTTCCAATATTGCAACTCTCACCTATGGTCATGAGTGAGATGCTGAAATCAAGGTTGCGAGTGGCCAAAACAAGTTCGTTGTGCAATGTGACTGACTCGTAGGAATAAAGTGAAGAGCTCAGACATACAGAAAGAGCTCAAAGCCAAGGTGCCTTTGTGCCAAATGTAGCCAGTGGAGGCCGTTAAACCATTTGATGAGGTCGCCCCCGGGACACCTCAATGGATATCCTCTGGGCATGTCTAACTGAGAGGTGATACAGGGCAGACCCAGAGCAAACTAGAGGGATGAAATATCCCATTTAGCCTGGGAATGTCTCTGGAAGTAAAGATGTGGCTTGGCAGGAGGACATCTGGGCTACTTAGCCTGCTTCCCACACAACCCAAACCACATTATGCAGCAGAAAATGGATGGATGGATGGATGGATGGATGGATAGATACATACATAAATGGATACCAGTCTACTTAGCCATTAGTTTGATTGGATTCACAGTACAAAGCATTGATTTTTCTGCACTTCTCACTCAATGTCAAATTTCACAACAGATTTCATACATGCAATTACATGCAAAATCTCAAATTCTCAATTAATGTCACAATGTTTTTATTACTTAAACACCATTTTACTTTTCAGTGTACAGTGGTGCTACTGTACGTGTTAATTACAGTAAGTGTGCATAAATACTGTGCAGTTGTGGAATGAACCCAGGCCCTATATTTACTGGAATTATCCATTAAAATATAAAAAGCACAAAAACAATTGTATTTCATTGTGAAAATGTAATTAATAAATATTCACCTGATTTAGCTTGCACTTGTATTTGACAATAATTTGCTCTGTTTCTTACAACTATTTTTCTAATTTCAAAAACCTTAAATTACTATCACAAGTAGCCAATAAATAACTGTAACATAACCTAAATCTGCCCCTAGATGGAATGGTTTTGTCAGTTTGTAGTGTTTGCTTTAGTTTCCAAGCTATGTTCAGAAAGATGTATTATTGTGACCTGTTGTCACTGTTGGGTAGCTCAACTGTAGATGCATCAAAAAAGATTTTTTTCGTTTTTTTTGTTTAGCAATTTTTATCGATTTTCCATTAAACCAAGTAGCATTTTCTGCAGCGCATATTGGACCAAATGTATACAAACATAGTATGGCTGTGCTATACAGATATTAAACATTGTGAAAGATACCCCCACCCCTCCCAACCATCCCAGTTTGTCCCTTTAAATCCAGATCATCACAAAAATAGATGTCCATTAAAGTGCTTGTCCAACGAAGGATTGCAGAAGGAGCATATACAATTTAGCACATTTCAAAATAAGTGATTACCAGTAGAGTAAAGGAAAGAGTGGAAGAAAATAATAATAATAATAATAATAATAATAATAATAATAATAATAATAATAATAATAATAAGATATCTAAGTAAAGTCAAGTCAAATACGTAAAATAAATAAATAAAAAAAAAAAACAGAAAATAAGAAAAGGAAGGGGGGAGGTGATATTAACACCTTATTCATCCATATCTAATGGTGTTTGCAAGCTCTCATAGTACTCTAAAAAGGGGGCCCAGACCTTCCTGAATGTTTGCAAGGAGCCTTTAAGGGTGTATCTGATCTTCTCAAGTTTCAGGTAATGCATAACATCTCTAATCCATCTTGTGAAGCTGGGGGTTGTTCCTTCCAGGAGAGCGGGATGAGACGCCTGGCAATCAGGGAAGTGAATGCTATAAGGCGACAGATTTTTTTCTGATTATAGTTTAACAAGGAACACATAATTTCAGAATAATGTTTCTTTATCAAATTTGAAATCAAATATTGTGTCCACAGCTAGGGGAGACCGTGATAACCCCTATTTCAACAAACGGTGTCGTATCCCTTTAAGAAAAGTAACAAGTCAAACCAAGCTGGAAATTGATAGCTAATAAAAAATACATTGTGTCGATAAATAACTGACAGTAATGATATAAGGCTAGAAAAGCCTTGAGAGCAGAATCTCACTCAAAAGCCACAGGCCATTAACAACAACCTCTTCCTATGTCAGTATGGAGGAAAACCATTTCTCTATAGTCCTCTTGCAATGGGCAAATCCCAGGTGCCGTGTTAGAATGAGAGGGGAGATGCTGTAGGTGCCAAGGTCCCTGGGGCTCGGACCACTTATCATAGGTTAGGGAGGAGATTAAAGAGCCAACAGCTGCACGAGTATCATCTGCTTACTGAATATGATTAACAACAAAGCAGTATCTGTCCAGACTGGCCCTGGAGTTTTTCTGTCACAAACTGTGAGTGTTTTGTGTTGTTTTTCAGGATTGCATCACAAGATCAAGCTTTTCATCATCATCCGACTTGGTGGGAGAATAGTACAAACGTAGCACTGCTGAAATACATTGTAGGCTTGTTTGGCTTGCATTCAGCAGGGTGATATAAGCTCATTGTTTCCTGAATCAAGGTTGTGAATTCTGCTCCTGTGGCCTTGGGTCGTAAGACTTGAAATGCAGGGGGATGTGGTATGTAATTGGAAGAATTGATGAGGCAGAAGGACAGTTTGAATGCCTTTGATGTGCATTTAATGGAGCATGGTGTGCTGAAATTTGCACTTTGTATACCTCAATGTTGTCCCAAAAAAGCTAATTTCAAACGTCCAGTATTAGATAGAGACTTTAATAGACAATCAGGAGACAAGGTTGCTGCTTTAACTGAGGGTAACAAATCTGTGCGTCAAAGCAACACCAAAGAGACTGAGTGAAGCCACAGAATCCAGTTCAGAGATGCATTCATGAAGAGATGACGCATTTCCACTCATCAGTTGTTGGAGAACAGCTCACTCTGCTGGATACAAATCAATATTGCATCTCAAGGCATTCAGAGCAGCACTGATGTTTCAGATTATTTCTTTTTTTCTTTTTAAAGGACAAGCCGACATTTACTGTTTTTTTTTTAATACAACAGACTATAACCTTTAGAGCTCTAAGTATGAATTGAATACATAGTGTCATTGTAATGCTTCCTAAGGTTGAGAATGAAATTCTGAGCACAACACAGAGGGATGTTTTTCTCCGTTTTCTTTTTTATATTTGCAAAGTCTGCAGGCCTCTAAATTGTACATTATTGCCCACAGCCTTTTAAAAAACGTATATAGTGATGTAGTGTGTAGTAGGGCAGTCTATACTTGACCACCAGGGTTCAAGCTAACATCTTTGGCAAGCTAAAGAATTTCAGATATTTTCACTGGGATCAACTAAACATGGGACAAAAATCCAACATTAACAGAAAAATCTCTACTTACATTTTTCTATTCTAATTTAGATTTTCTTATTTTTATATGTCTGCAGATGATTAATCCGTGAAGGGAAGCTAGCAGTGTGAAGCTGACAAGATATAAAACTACAACTCAGAAATCAACAAGCCAAGACCAGTTAATAGATTTATAAAACTGCAGTTAAAATACAAAATACAGATTTAACGAGTCCTTTCATTTGTGAAGCCCCTACCCATTAACTTAACAGCCGAACTGCCTCAGAAAAGATATCTTGATGGCCCTCATAAGGACAGACAGAGAGACATATGAATTGAGTCAGAGAAGTCAGTGAACAAGTTCAGAGCTTTATGTTGTATTATACAGAATATAGTAGTGACAGGGGGGAGGTTGAAACAAATGATTTTTTCTGCCTCACTTCATACTATGGCTGTGTCCTGTTCCGAGTAGATGTATAATCCTTGCATTATGGAAAATATCTTGTGTTGAGACCTTAGACTGTTAATATTTACAGTCTATGGTTGAGACTCAACATCTATTTTGTTGCCAATCTATCATTCAGACTCTCATTAGCTGTCCTCATTGCCTCTTTTTCCGTATTTGATTTTCTATAACCAACAACGAATGACTGATGTATCCAGTTGCTCTGACCTGGTTTCAGTTGACACTGTCATAGGGTAAATGAATGTTGGTCAATATAGTCAATAACATGTGGCTAATGCAAAGATGATTTGTTGGTTAGGCAGGCAATGGTGCATGATGAGGTGTTACAAGATAGGAACTAACAGATAAAGCAGAGGAAAACAACTCCATAACACACATAGTATTCTCTTAGCCAAGCCCTCTAATAAAGTTTCTAATATATCATGATAATTGCAGCAAAAAAAAGCTGTTATTATCAACTTCGCAGTCCCCTACATTGGTGTTCAATTAGTGGCTGTTTTTCTAAGCTGTACTAGTTAGTATGTCCGGCTTTAAAACTATCCAGTGTGAGACCAAGGAGCATATTGTTCACTAACTACAGTAGTTTGTGGGGTTACAGGTGACGTTATAAAAATTCCTGTCACTGATGCAATGTCCTGTAACTAAGCACATTTACTCAACACTGTACTTAAGTGCCAATTTGAGGTACTTGTACTTTATTGAGCATTTCCATTTTTTGCAAGTTTATACTGTACTTCTACTCGACTCATCTCAGAGGGAAATATTGTACATGTTACTCCACTACATTTGTCTGACAGCTTTAGTTACTTATTTTTTGGTTTATAATTTTTCATACCCTAACCATATCCAATGAAAACTACCATTTTGAATTTTATAAGATGAAGTGTTTTTCAGAGCAGTAGGAGTTCCAATTAGCATAACCTTTAACATCTTCACCATAACGCAGCAGTAATATTAACAACACTGGCAGGGAACACTTTACTGCAGAGTTTTACTTTTGATAATTTAAGTACATTGTGCTGATAATACTTAGATACAAGCAAGGTTTTGATACAGGACCTTTTACTTGTAGTGGAGTTTTTTCACAGTGTGTTATAAGTACTTTTACTTATGTAAAGGATCTGATTGGTTCTTCCACCATGAAATCCACTTACTGTATTTCTACACTGTGTGGAACCTGGTCCAGGGTTATGTCAGAGTATAAAGTTAGCTGCTCTGTCCTGCTCTCCAGCAACCCCAGTATCAAAATATGCTGTTATGTGCTTTTTCATTTTGGTAATTGAACAAGCAATGACAGATTTGTCTGGCCACTTGAGGGCAGTGGAGACAAATGAGAATACAAAATAACATATCATATTTTAGCTTTAATTGGCTCTATTTTTTGGTTTCCAGCTCCTGAGGGAAATATCTGGCCCTTTAGTTGCTAAATGCTCCACTTTGTTCACCAGCTAGTCGCTAACTCTGTCTGTCTGCCCTTTGGTGCTGAGCAGGCAGTGAACAGTGGATTCTTAGAGCTTTTTGGCTGAAAACAGCTGCGTGAGAGTGAACCAAAACGGTAAAGTTGTGGGCTGGAAAGCTAAACGATGAGCTGAGGCTCACGATAAAGCTCCATAAAGCCGATGGAAGCTGAAGATTCGGGTGAAAATTCTCTTTAGGTTTCATCACTACCAGCGATCACACATTGTCACCTTGTCATTTAATACATTGTTATTCTAACAATATTGATTACAGCTGCTTTTAACTCGTTGAAAGAAAATATTACTTTGATAGATATGCTAGTTCAAATACAATATGTCCGTATGTTGTCATCCACATACACCTGCTAATATAGATCCACTGCAGAAGTGTCCTTGCACCCAAAAAGATTGACCTTGCTCTAGTCTATATACACAACGTTACACTTCAGGGATTGCTCCAATGTCCCTCATTTAGGCCGGATATCCGTTACCTTGGGCTTTCTTTGTGTTGGCATTTTAAACTCCGGTAGATTTATGAGGACTATGGTTAACCTTTTCTCAGATCTCTGCACGGTAAATCCAGACAGCTAGCTAGACTATCTGTCCAATCTGAGTTTTCTGTTGCTCGACTAAAACAACCTTAGAACTTACACGTTCCACCAAAACAAGTTCCTTCCCGAGGCTATTTTGCAGAGATACCATTGCTTCGTATGGTGCTTAGCGCCTCCCAAGACGATTGTGATTGGTTTAAAGAAATGCCAATAAACCAGAGCACGTTTTTCTCCCATCCCGGAATGCTGTGTGGACTAGCCAGACCCTCCTCCGCAGCGCTGTGGAGGAAGGTCTGGCAAAGCGAGACTAACCTTGCTCTAGCCAGTATTACTGTTACAGTTTTTTATTTGGTGGTTTGCAGTGAAGAAATCCTCCACTGGCGCCTTTTCAAAAGATACATTTTGACTAAACTCTAGCCAAATTGAGATGTCCATGTGAAGAATAAGGAATGATATTCGAGGAAAGCAAATAATGAAAGGTCATCCAGCCCAATCTACAAGAGATGATAAAGAGAACATTCAGAAGCCTGATTGCAGATTGAAATGGGACTGGAATGTTCCCTATATTTAACACCCATTTAATCTCTCCCTCCCTCTCGCCTTCCCTTTCTCTCCTTCTCACTCAGTCCCCCTCCCTCCTGTACACAACACTTTACAGTCTCCCTATCCATAGCTGTGTCTTTAATAGGATGAGGGAAATCATGTTAAAGGATTTAAAACCTCTGCAGTAAACGCTGTAGCTTTGCCAAGCTCACTCTCTGTCGTTCAGCTTCTCATTCTCTGTCTCCCCGGCTCCAACACTCTCCTTTCTCTAAATTACTTAGCACTTGCTCATACTGTTCACTCCCATAGACTCACGACTAATAAGGCCCAACAAGGATGCTGCAATAAAAAACATTTGTGTCAGGACGTTTTAACACTTGATGTGCAGCACATGCCAACAAGAAAAGTTCTATAGTCAAGAGAGCTGTGGTGGCCTTATCATTGGTCAGATCTCAGAGAGCATTAAATATCAAAGAGAAGACTCTGCTGAAAAAAACCTCTCACCATCTAGCTGTCTAGTTTCGAGGAGTTCGGCTTGAGGCTGCTGTTGGAATCAAAATTGTGAAACAAAGAGGGTACTGCATGCACCGCCGTGTCCCAGTTTTCTTCATTGTGTCCAAATGATATCCAAAGACCTTTTAAATGAGTCAAAATCCATTCTGACTGGATTAAATATGGATACTGAGATTACTTTACAATATGATGATTTGGGAAGAGCAATGTGTTATATTTAATAGCTGTATTAGTGTAACACAGATGGGACACAGGGCATGTGGGTCATCCATTGATTTAGTAAAGTACAGTAGATGACCACATTTGAATTAAATATATTTGCTTTCCTCCCCTCGGTTAATTCTGTATTTCCACATTGAAGGGAGTAAGGGCTGTTATGTTACGGCCACTATTTGTACTTTATTTGTCTTTGAGAACAAAAAAAGGGCTGCAATAAGGATTGTTTTCATTATAGATTAGTTATTTTGTCTTTAAAATGTCAGAAAACTTTAAAATAAAAAGCCCATTGCAAGTTCACAGAGTTTAAGGTGATATATTCATTACATAAATATCACCTTACATATCTTGTTTTGTCTGACCAACAGTCCAAAACCTTAAGAGATTCAATCAACAATAATATGGAACTCAAAAAAAGAAGCAATTTCCTCAGATTTAAGAAGCTAGTGGCAGCAAATGTTTTGCCATTTTTGCTTGAAAAGTGACCCAAACAGTACATCTATTACAAATATAGTTACCAATTAATTTTCTGTCAATCAACTTATTGTTTCATCGACTAATCCTTTCAGCTCTACGTCTTATTACTCACTTTGAGTCAACAGCTTTGAGATGTGAAATTCTTCAGAAATAATGTTGCCTGCATTGACAATACCACAAATCAGTAGATAACGCTTTAAAGCGCGAGTCATCTTGTGTCACCTTCAGGGCTCACCAATCAGATGTGAGCATTTCCTGATACAGAATAATATTGTGAGGTTTATCATAATGCAGATGAGAAGTAGGAATGGAGTTTGTTATGCACGGTGAATAACTTTCTTCTTTTTTATCATCTTATTCACATTCCGTCTGAAGCCGACATGTCCTGAATTTATTTTCCCATATTGTTAAAACCAAAGGTGGATGAAAGAATATTGTGGTGTGTGAATTGAGAAATGCCCTTGCTGTGTTTTTCAAGGATGCAGCAGACCTGCGAGTCAGTTGCAATCCGTGTACAGCAGGAGGTGCTGGCTGACTGCGCTCTGCTTTCCACAGCTTCCTCTAATCCTGTAGCGGCTCTGTCAGCGGGAGATAGTCACGGTCTGCGAGTAAGACTATCAAGGAGGAGAGGGAAACCAGGATCCAATAGGAAGATGGGAGGATACACAGGGACCGGCCAAGCAAATGGTGCTTTAGTAAGGTGTTAAGATGAAAAGTGGGGGTATAGGTGGGTAAAAGTGTTGCGTGTGTGTGTGTGTGTGTGTGTGTGTGTGTGTGTGCTAGCGTGCGTGCGTGCATGTGTGCTAAAGCTGGATGGGTGATCCTTAAGGACATGGTTTGGTTTAGCAGGACCACTTTTCTTCTCAGTGGCTGCCTCTCTTCTTTCTGTCCTCTTTCTGAGTCTTCCCTGACTGGCTTCAGACCAAACCTCGTTCTAGTGTTACATCCTCTCCCATGCCCCCTATGTCCATCTTCTCTCCCTCTTTCATCCCTCCCTCCCTCCCTCCCTCTCTCTCTCTCTCTCTCTCTCTCTCTCTCTCTCTCTCTCTCTCTCTCTCTCTGTTTTCTTCTTATCACTCTGTGAAATACTTCCTTATCCTATTCTCTCCCTGAGGCCTTTGTCTCTTGGAGTTGCAGGTGAAATTAGAGGATATAATTTCCTATAATCAGCAGAATCTGGTCCAAAGCACCCCCCCCCCCCCCCCACCCCGTGCTTCTCACACAAATCCTTACCGTGGCCAGGGGGCAGAGAAACACCAGCAAGCTCAGAGAGAAACCACCCTTCGTTCTGCCTTCCACATTGGGTCACTTTCATCTTCTGATCGCGGGGAAAGAACAAACCGACACAGAGGAAAAAGAGGCACTAATGAGGGCGAAAAAGCAGATGAGCGGATCTTGATCCGGTGTGTGTGATGAAATGGAGAAAGTGTGCGGGGAAGGGCGGAGAAGGTTAGGGTCAAACAAGACAAGAAAAGAAAGCGTCTGAAGGACGAAGAAGAGGAGGCGATGTGAAGGAGGAAAAACCCACCTCTCATGCACACATATAGTATACATTTAACCACACACGCACATGCGCACACACACACACACACACACACACACACACACACACACACACACACACACACACACACACACACACACACACACACACGATGCACATCACACATTGAATCAATCTGCTACGGATAAGAAGATTATGCTTCTGAGTTTCCTGGGATGTTCTCTGCTGTACCCCCTTAACTGCCACCACCCATCCCCCACCCTCACAATACACTGTCTGTCTCTCCTCTCCAAGCTGTGGTGTGGACTCAGGCTTGGATGCCCTGATCTTCCACAGCTCGAGTTATATAAGGACAGCCCCATCCTCTCCTGTGTCCCCGAAGATGCCCAGTGAGCACACCATCCCGGGCCCCGTCACTCAATCACTGCTTCCACTGGTCTGACGTTACCCAGCCTGCAGGAGAGTCTGTTTGCACTCAATTAGCCTCATATCATCCTATCTTTGCCATTGACTTTGTCCTAGATGCTTCAACTGCCTCAAAAAAAAAAAAAAAAAAACCTTACTTCTGTTTCTCTCATTTTATGTAACACAAAGAGACTTTTTGTTATCCTCTTGTATACTGCACTACACTCCACCACGTGACGATCACCCTCTAACACTGGGAAGGGACAATAAACTGTAATTATTTGGAGAACATCTTGCTCTGAGGGGGGAAGGTGTTTTTCACCTCAGAACTTAGTGTTTCCTTTTCCCCGCCTAATGAAATCTATCCATCTTTCAGTACGTCCTTGTTTCCACCCACTCACAGGGTGCCGCACCCCCCTCCGCCAACACTCATGATGGTTTTTCTTTTGCTCAACCATGTCTGTTTGTCGCTCGTACCCATTAATCTCCATTAACACAGTGAGAGTATTAATAGTTTCTGGGGAGAAAATGAAAAGAGGGTTTTGCTGGGGTTTTAGGGGCAGATTACAGTGGTCAATGAATGGTTGATTCACATTTTGTCTTCTTAGTTTGTATGTGCGATTGTCCCTTTTCATTCCTGCCTTGTTTTGTTTCTTTTGTGTATATTGGTAGAAATGTTTGCTTACGGCTGCTACACAAGCTGTAAAGGCAAATGTTCTGCACCATAGATTTATTCATTTATTAAAATCAAAAATTGCTTCTGTTGAGGCAGTGTTTGATTATAAACACTAGTATTACCAACACCTAGTAAACACATACATGGGTATTTTTGAAAATACCCATGAAAAAAAACTTTCCCTCCTACATTCTAAAACAAATAATCCCGTCCACACAAGCACTATTTAACAAAATCCCCATCCAAATGAAAATGCTAAAATATACTGTAGATCAAAGCGCTGTTAAGAGTATGCCAAACCAACAGGCTGCGATATAACCCTAACTCTAAAGCCATGTTGACCAATCACGCCAAAAAGAAGAAGAAGAAGATGTTGGCAATCAGAAGCCTGAAAAAAAGCTATTACTGGAAGGCTACCTAGCTGCAATGGTGCATTGATCGCTCTGTAGCACATGTGGAGGCCTCTGTACCTTAATATAGTGGAAGAGTAACTCTACATTTAAGTGTAAACATGTGAAGAGTTCTGTTAGCAAGGGTAGAACCAGCACTCTTTTGGCCATGTCCGCCATTGCATGAAATTTTCTCCTCAGTTGTGGTGCCTCACACAGATGATAACGGTGCACACTCTGACATTACAAGCCAAAACCCCATAAAAACTGAAAACGACATTTCTGAAAATCTTCCCCCTGGCAGGAGTTGTCCAAAAGTTCTCCTAAAATGCAGTTTGTGTGTGATGTAACATGTATAAAAATAGCTGAATTGTGGGCAATGCAAATCATTCTTTGACGATCTTTTCACGTCTAAATAATAAGTAACCTTTGATTACAAGAACTACATAGACAATATTACATTTTTAATACATGAAAGACGGATAAATGAATTACATTACATGTCATTTAGCTGATGCTTTCATCCAAAGCGACTTACAATTGCTATATATGTCAGAGGTCTCTGAAGCAACTAGGGGTTAAGTGTCTTGCTCAGGGACACATTGGTTGACGTGTCGCAGGTCTCCCACCCCAAAGGTATGTGTCATATCCACTGCGCCATCACCCGTTTTAATGCAACATCTTATTCAAGACTTTGTGAAATCACACACTGTAGCTCCAGATAAGTAAAACAGCATCCTCCGTTGCCCCAAAAATATTATAAATAATATATATAGATAATGAGTCAAGGGGGTAATGAGTAATCAGTTTTTCATTCTCTGTCAACTTCCACTCCCTTGCTCTTCTCATGCTTCCACTCTCCTCTCTGCTTGCCTTATTTCTCTCCCCCTGCTCCTTCATCAATCCTTCCTACTTTCTGCTCCCTTTTCTGTATTATTCCCATCTCGATCAGCTCTAGCAGGAGATTTTCACCGCCTGTGGTGCAACATTTTTTTCCCAATACATTGTTAACTTAAATGCACAACCAAAAATAGACCCATTTAGATCCCCCTTGTGAGCACTGCTGCAGTAGTATTGTATTTTACTTAACTGACATTTTCGGTGGTCAGGTTATAGTTTAATGCATTTCACTGCCAAATGTTTGGAATCAAAGTAAAGATAAATTAATTGGTGAATTTGAAATGTTCATTAGCTCTAAATTAGTGGCATATTTGACCTGAATGTCAGCACAAAGAGGTAAGATAATGAGACACACAGAGGATGACGCATAGACAGACAGAGAGAACAAGAAATAGACTGAAAGCTTGGGGGAGAGGAAAACAAACTCCTAGTGGGGTGTGACAAATTATTCCTTAAGCCATGACGCACTAGATGAGCTGCAGTCCGAAAACAAGGACAGCAATTAGACGAGGAAGCCCTCTCAGACCAGAATGTTCCCACATGATCCAATAAAAGCATTGTACTATTAAATGTGAATAATAAAATGGTAGTCAATGGTAGTTGAAAAAGAAACAACCGAGGCACTGCTTATGACACTAGATGTTTATAACACAAACCAGGTTTTAATTCACAGTCAATTTTAATGGAGCCTGGACTTCCTCTCTTTAGGTACATAAAGTCTACTGTACAGTATTGAGTGTAATGCATTTAATGGCACCTCTTTTCAGCAATTTGTGACTTGAGATTCATCTCAATTTATATTATTGCCAAAAGCTTATGAGGTCTACTTTAGAGGCAGATTCAGTGGGCTATTAAACCCCCATATTACCAGGATGTACATTTTTAGTGCTCAATTTTATAGCAAGAGCTACAATATAAGCTTCTATTCCAAAGATAGCAGTGACAAACAGAGACTGTCCTCCAAAGAACAAAGCAGCATACATTGTTTGGGAAAATGCCCCAAAACTACATGTTTACGTTCAAGTGTTATTACGTTGTTATTAGGGCTGGGTATCGGTACTCGATACCTTTAAGGTAATGACCGAAAAAACCCAGTACCAAGTAGTATCAAAGCTTTTTCAGTCAAACTATACCTGCATATAATTCTTTTTGTACCCCGATTTGAAGAAAAAAAAATACTATTTGTATGGTTTAGCTCAGACCCAATCACTGCAAGCATTCTTCGATGTAATGCGACGTGTGATTGGCCCACAGCCGCAGAGGCTACAACCCATACCGTCTGTGCTGTGGTTTAGTCAAGCCCAAATAATTCTTCATTGTACAGTTTTGTACAGTTATTTAATGAATATTTTAATAATTTGAATACTTTCAAAATATATTTGTGTGAAAATCATTTGGATGGGGAGGAGTGGTGGTGGCAGTTTACGTAACTGAATGCTTCCATTCACAGTGCATGTGTTATTTTATTTTTTTAACAAACGAAGGAAAAACCCTGTTTTTAAAAATAGAATGGTAATTGTTCTGCTGATTATGTGATATGTAAAAAAATGCTCACATTAAAATTTTAACAAATAGAACATGCAAGAAACTACAGAGGACTGACACATTAGCTTTACACACAGATAATTCAAGTGTAAATGAGAAACAATCAGGGGACTCACACCCACACATTAGTCTCATCTGATAAACTGACATAAATATCCACTTGGTCTGCATGTGTGTGTGTGCATGTGTGCGTGTGCATGTGTGTGAACAGGAGCACATCTGCACTCTGTGCTCACCACACACTTGTGTGTGTTGTGAGAGAGAAGCGTCTGTGGGGATATTTCTTCTAATGGTGTGAGTAAAAGGTATTATATTAATATTTTAATTGCAGGCAGTGTTTGGGGCTTCTGTTGAGAGACGGGCTTAATGTGGTGACAGATGAGGGTTAGGGGTAAACAAGGATTTGGCTGTCCTCCATGGCAATTGAGAGGACAGAGTTTGTGGATTAAAGGGCAGTTTTGGCTGGAAGGCACCTAGCCTGTGGTGGCATGGATACAAATCCAAAGGGGTGATTACCGGGGGCATGAGTATTAGACACCACTGGTACACTGCATGATCTCAGTTGTCCAATGTCATATTTCAGCCTCACAAATACATAATGTGTTATTATATCAGGATGATTTGTGGAGAGGGGGGGATCCTAATAAAAGTAAGAGTTGTAGGCAAAGCATGCTGCCCATGTCTGCCATTAGTAGGCTACACAGAACAGGTGTTAATTAAGCTGCATTTTAAACACTTTGGTGGGTCAGTGGGTCAGTGACTTGCTCTGCTGCCTCACAGCACGAAGGTGCTGTTTCCTCAGAGGTGAGAATGTGACTGCGACCGTGTTAATCTGTGTTAGCCTTGCGACGGACTGCCAACCTGCCTAATGCATGCTGGGATAAGCTCTTGCCCTCTGTGAGGTAAAGGTAGAGCATGTTGTCTCGTTTTAAACTCATTTTCTTACGTCACACGAAACAGCACATGAAGATGAGAACAATAATCAATCACCTATCGTAGCCTCTCTTCCTCAGCATCCTCAGTGGTTTTTTTGGCTTTACCTTGGCTCCTCTGCAGACTCAGGACTGATTCATGCATAATGCATTCCCTCAGTTCAACTTAGATTACATGACAGGGATTGGCACATGCTATCAAATACACAAACACACACACACACACACACACACACACACACACACACACACACACACACACAGTCAAGTTAAATTTGTGCCCTGGTGTGTACCTCAATGCACCTAAAGCCGGATTTGAAGTTGGCTCATGTGAGATAAACAGCCTGCTCTGACCACTAAATTAAACTTACCCCACACTACTCCTGTGCAGTGCAAATCTCTGAACACAGTGCTCACAGTGGAGCATGGATGGTGAGCGCTGACAGAAATATCAAACTAAATAAAAAGAAGCCCTTAGCGACACAACCAAACATAAAAATAATGTTCTCACTGAGATTTGCCACTTCACATTTCAAGGAAAATTTACTTTCCTGATTTGTAGCGGCAATTATTAGGTTTCATCGTGCATGTCATTTAATTGGGCTTCACAGGTGGGACAGTGCTTGCTCAGTGGATCTGACAGAGCAAACAGGAAACTATTTTTATCACTGTCTGGATCTGTGTGCGTGTGTGACAGTGCGCGTGTGCATGTCTTCATATCACAGCAGGTAATGAATTATCATATGCCAGCCGACTTGTGTTTGAAAACATTCAAGCATCTTTTGTGTCTGTGTGTTTTTCATGCAAATTGAGTGTTAGATGTGTGGGATGATTGCCTGGCCTAGCAGCGTTCTCGAGTACCGCTCATCCAAACAACTTCACACTGCGCTTCCTTGGATTCTGAGCAGTAAACCTGCCATGACATAGTTGCATCCCCTTGCAATGCTAGAGTATTATCAGTATCAGTATATTTTGCGTAATTTGCTAGCAGCTTGGGACCAGCATACCTGGTCAACACAGTGAGTACATAACACACTACTAATAAATACGTCCCCTACATCTCAAGAGCTTGCACTCAACACTGCATTTCCTTGGGTCCTCAGCAATACACCCCAATGTACGCCAAGTGTGAAATCAATCAGATGAATAGTTGTCAAAAAAAAGGACAGACATACTTAGATTTACGATTGCTGTTACAGGCCTTGTTACAACTTGAGTGCCCACATGGACTCTGGCAATACACACTGTCATGGAATCTGAAACAAGGATAACAATGTCTTCCTCTTTGCAGTTGCCCGGAGCATGGCCTTGTCATAACAACCCTTATTTTACATCTGAAAAACAAACATAGGGAGCTCATTACTTTGCCTCCCACTGGGCCATACGCAGGGCATGACTTGTGGTAAGTTGATAATAACAAAGATCTGTATGGTCTGCTCACAATAGCACAAGCAAGCCCCCAGCAAGAGACTTGACTGCAATATCCATTAATCCACTGCAGTTTCCCACTGGTTCAAAGGCTGTCTTGCAGCGGAGCTCTACAACATCAAAGGGTACTCTCTTATGAAGGGTAGCAATGAAATGTGGAACTCTCAGCTCAGCTATCTACCATGCTGCAGAAGAGTCTTTGGAATTCACCAAGAGATGCAATTAAGACTGGTTTGATTGGAATGACCTCTGCATTGACGACCTGCTGAAAGTCAAGTAAAACTGACTAGCGCTCTCATCATATCACCAGTCCTTTAAAGGCATTACTGTTTGGCATTAAATATAATGTATGGTTGGCAGTCAATCCATCTATGTTATTCCCCAACTTAGTTTTTAAATTATTCACAACCAAGACAAAGGACTGAAAATGTTGTATTTAAAAACCCATATGTGAATTTGAAGTGCATTAATGTTTTTTTTTTCTGTTAATAATATCCGCCATATCACTTAAAGGTCCATTGTGTAGGATTTAGTGGCATCTAGCGGTGAGTTGCAGATTGCAACCAACTGAAAGCGTGTTGGACACCCTACAGTGGCAAATGCGAAAATGCCAATAGTCCTATCTAAAGCCTGTATTTGGTTTGTCTGGGGAAGAGATGTAGATATAAAAGGCTCATTCTAAGGCAACGGAAAACTAAAAAATTCTTATTTTCAGGCGATTATACACGAAAGAAAACATACTTATTAATATAATATTCCATTTCCACCAATATATCCCACTAAATCCTACACACTGGACCTGTAACAGAAGTATGGGCTTCTCCTGCATAATGTAATGACCCAATTTCTGTTTTGCCCATTAGTTTGAATTATTTCAAGTAGTTTCAGAGAAATCATGTTTTGTCCAACAGCTTTGCATTGCGGCTATAAGCATCCTTAGAAGCCGTTGCTAGGTAGAAGTCAGTCAAAGGTATGAATCAGAGCTTTAGTTCATTCAAAATGCTCCTTCGTTGCAGACTGGAACAAAACATTGCATTATGTAATTAGTCCAAAATGGGCCCAGAATCCGAGGATAAATTATGTTAAACTTGCAATAACAAGTTGTGAACACAACACAGATATATTATTGCCTTTTAAGTTGATATGGGGAACTTGTTAGCAAAAAAGTTTATTTACAAATCCAACAGTTACGGGGCTCCACCTGTGAGTCATGGAACATTGTGATATATTTCCTATTACATTTACATGTAAAATAATTCCATATCTACATACAATAATAACCACCAAAAACATTGTTATGCATTTTTTTGTCCGATTGGAATATCTCTCCATATCAATGCTGACTTCAGATATTTCACAATATATATTATGTATAGCATATATGCTACTGTCTGAGTCTGATGCTTGGACCCACTAATAGCCAACAAGTCTCTGGACATTCCTCTCCGACTGTCTATGGCATATTTTGGATGTTGTGTTGATGTTGACATTTGAAATGATAAACCCACATAAAACACTGCAACACAAATAATGAAACATGTTTATTGAGACACCTAAGATCGGTGGTGCTGTCAACCTAATTTAATAAACTGTTGCCATCCATTCTCCAGATGATTATCTTGTCTTTAAAAGGTCAACCACACCCGTTTTCCGCTTTTTTATCTCTTCCTTCCATTACCTAACCCTTATTGCTCTCCACATCAAGGTCATGCTTGTTTCATGGAAGTTTTCAGCTTTTAATCTATTAACAGCTCTCTGTCGTACCATAATCATACATGTGCCGTCTCACTGTAAACACGTTATGTCGCCAACTGTAATCTGACTAAAAATGCCCATTGCGCTAAGCCTCACAAACCACCACTAATGCTTTATATAAAGCTGCTCTAAATATATAGCTCTAAATATATATTAAATTACGGTGGTTACTGTGTTGCCAAAATACAGTAAACAAACTGACTGGTGCTACTTTTAAAGACACAGCACTCTTGTTAAAGGAACAAATACTACTACTTTATTTAGCCTGAGAGTGTAGGTTAATAAGTGTCACTGAAAAAGACTAAACAGTGCTTGTCTCATCCCGCATTACAATCACTGAGGTGGCCTTGTGCAAAGCCCTTAACCCCCAGCTGCTCCAATAAGGCTGCTCACTGGCCAGCAGATTAACACTGGTTGTACTGGGCAGCCTCTAGGCGTAAATGTGTTGAACTGTACGAGTGTGAGCAGGATGATTCTGAAAAGGAGTGAAACTACCCTGGGCACATAAAGGTTCGAAACTAAATAATACCTCCCAGAAAGATAACACTGCAACAGATTGTGGAATAATAATGTGTTAAAAAAAGTTTGTTGAACAGTCACTAAGGTATGGCAAATGAAGCTACACTAAAGTAATTCCTGGCTGAGAAATCACTTTTGGCTGTATCACCTGGAAAAGCATTGTTTTCCAGTGGCACTGTACGTATAGCTTGCAGATCTTTTTTTGCATTGCATTTCGGTGGTATTATTTTGGCTGCAGAAAAGTTAATACTTCCAATTATTTTTCAAATGGCATGGCATTTTGCAGCACTTTTGCATTTTTGGGCCAATGCTTCTATAAAAGAGGCTAAGAAAAATTCAGAAAACAGACGAGGCTAAACAGAAATTAGACAAATTCAAGAAAAAATAAGCAGAAAAGAACAGATAAGACTAGGTGTCTACTCAACATCAACATGCTAACATGTAGTGCTAACATGCTGATGTTAAACAGGTATAATATCAACAATGTTATCCATTTCAGTTTAACTTTAGCGTATTAGTATGCTAACATTGGCTACTTAGTACTAAACCATAAGTACAAACGATGTACCCATACTGATGGTAATGTCATTAGTTTTGGTATTTTGTCATAAACCATAGTTTGGGACAAATTAAAATGAACCTGATGATGGCATTACATGAAAAGTAAGGGGGTCACCAACATTAGAATAATGTATCCAGTCAGACATGAATGTCTGTACCAAATTAGGTGGAAATCTATCCAATACTCGTTCAGATCTTTCGCTTAAAACCATAAATATCGACCTCATGGTTGGTGTTGGATGAAAGGTCAAGGGATCACCAAACTCATTAGGATACATTGTATGGGCATAACTGCACCAAATATGTTGGCAATGCATCCAATATTTTCACTAAAAACTAAATATGGAGATTTTATATATATATATATATATATATATATATATATATATATATATATATATATTCAGTCTGGACCAAAGTGGTGGACTGACCAACAATTCCTACATTACCAGCAATAGCACCATACCGCTAGCATGGCAAAAGAAAAAGTGTTATGTACAAAAATGTGATGAATCCTTATTTGTTTAATATTTTTACATACAAGCTATGAAGAGAAAAACATCTTTGAAATGGCTTTTCCTGGCTGATTTTAGATGTGAGGAGGTGGAGTTTGTTTGTGCTCCTCAGTCCACCCGCTTCTGTTTCACTGACTCACTAAGCCACAGAATCTTGTCATGGATTTGTCATGTACGCATGAAAACCTTTGTTTAAAAACTTTTAATGCTAGGCTTAGGCTAATGAGTACAAATAACTAGAGGTGTCTGTCCCCACATTTAAGAGGAACTGAGCATGAATTGAGCTAAGCTACCCTCACTTTGTAACATAACCTACTCTAGACATTTTTAAAATAACAGTCACAATCCACAGAAAGAGCTCAGTGTAGAGAGCAGGTGGGGTTGTTTCGGTGCCAGAAGTTAGTTTTGAGCCTTCTAGAGGTGTTATGATCCTAATTCAGCAGAACATCTGTGATGGGAGGTACCCATTTGATAACCCCAAGGACATGCCAGCTTTTACCCACCACTTCTCTCCTCCACCATCAAAGCTGCATTTCTACATCAGACTCGAACCCCAAAATGGAGTAATGTTACATTACTCTGCGTGTAAATAACTACCAGAAGCACGGACATATGGTAATTGCTGTTTTTTTTTTACATGGTCATTCATTTTTGCATGCTTAGCTGTCATCAGTAGTCTGTGAAAAATCACGTCTGAAACCATCAAGACATTATGCAATAATGTGTTCTGAATCCTCAACGAGTTATTCTGAATGAGTTATTCTTAAAATCTGCAACGCGCGTCGAGTAGTGAAATGCCAAAAAGACTGACGGAACACTTGAGAGACTTACAGAAACACAAAATCAATATTTATATTGAATAGACAGCCAATCTCAAAACCCACTTATGTGACCTCATTTTGCTGGCATAAAACTATCTCGGTTCTGCATTCCTGCTTAACTTTGACTCTCTGCGGAACCTCTTCGTATATGCATGAATACATCATAATAAAAAAAGAAACTGCAGTATTACCATACATTTGTGCACACTGAACACACACATGTAAACACAGTTTGATTCCCACATTTCTGCATTGTTTGTGTTTACTGAGAACAGTTTTGGAGGGACGATGACATTCGGTTCCAGCTAGATTAGTCCATAAACCAGGAGTCATAATTTCAACCCAAACATTTCATTTGCTTTCCTAATCCATAAAATGAAAGGTCATCCTAATCTGACATAGGCCTATTTCTGTTTTCATTCATTTCATAGAAATGAGGGAAGAAGATTGCGTAGCAAAGGGAAAAGAGATTGAGGATTGAACAGTAAAGATCATCCCTGGCTTGCATTAATCACGCCAAACAGTACTGTTGCGTCTGACTGTGTAGTCTTCTACATGCATCCTGTGGCTTTATACAAAACAGATGAAACGTTTGGAAGTTCAGAGGCAGTTTTCTTTTGTGACACAGTTGAATGCTTTGAAAATGGTTATCATTAGCCTCGATTAAACAACCCTTGATGCTGAGTGACAGACAATTATTTTTAGAGGATAAATAATGCAACAATTTACTCCATCCAGACAATGGTGTTAGGTTGAGGGGTACTGAATCTAGGCACAGTTTAAAGAACCTTCATGAAGTTGTTCTGTCTTTAATAAAACATTTATAAATAAATAAACAATAATCATTTTATTTAAAGTGATTCTAGTTTTCATAGTTTTTTTAAACAAGAAGCTAGCTGTGTAATAAGTGTAATAATAGTACTGTATACCATTAATTGTGTTCCTCCAGATTATGACAGTCATAGTATATATCCTTTGCGTTCCACTTCCGGGATTGCTCCGGTGCTGCAAGAAATTCCGCCGCATACATGTATTTTCCGTTTCTTTCCGCTTTCATTGTGTTGGAATTTTAAATTCGGTGGATTCATGAGGACTATTGTTGACTGCTCTTCAGATCTCTGCAGGGTAAATTGAGACAGCTAGCTAGACTATCTGTCCAATCTGAGTTTTCTCTCGCACAGGCTCTGTGCGGAGTTTAGCGCCGTCCATGACTATTCTAATTGGTTTTAAGGTATGCCATTAAACCAGAGCACGATTTCCTGCCATCCTTGAATGCTATGTGGAGTAGCCAGACCTTCCTTCAGCGCACTTTGGAGGAGGGTCTGGCAAAGCGAGACTATGACAGTCATGACAGAGAGAGAGAAAAATTGTACACAAAATTTAGTTTTTTGATTGCAAAGGTAAGAAAAAGTTTAAGGGTTTTTAGGATGCTTGTGAAGACCCAGGCCAAATATAATTAATTTAAAAGTACCCTTTGTCTTCCTCCACATGAGCAGGTATATTAGTCATCCCAGCAGTAGCTGCCAGCGGTGAAGGGGTTCACACACGAGAAAGTGAAGGGGTTAGGGTGCTGATGGTTGAACCAGCTGGGGTGACAATGGGCTTTAAACAGCACTAACACAGCGGCCTTCCAAAATCTGCTTTCATCAAGCAATCTTTACTTACTCTGAGAGAGGCAAGTTTAATCCTGCAGTTTTACCTGCTGAGATTTTACCTCAGGCAACAGTGGAGATGAAGGCAATGAGAAAAGATAGCCTCCCGCTTACAAATAGAGTGTGAAAGAGTTGAGCTCATCTTCGTTTGTTCATTCTTATGGTTTACTGATACAGAATAACTTTTTTAACCTTTGATATAATTTTCAGGTCAAATGGTTTTTATTCAAGACTACAATGCAAAAATGAAGTCTATTTCTGGTGATTGCTGTAAATAAACAATAGATGAATAAAGGTTGCACTGACTTTTTGCAGCACATTTTGTATATGTTGGGCCTCCTGATTTCTTAAAGCAGCTATAATATATAAATTCAGAATAACTATGTATCAAATGACAATGTGAAAACAATGGGACAAAGGGGAAACTCGTAGTGATGTTTAATAATGTTTTGGTTCACTCTCACCGCTCTCTTAGAGTCGTTTTCGGCTACAGAACATTAATGGTTCTGGGGGGGTGAGGGGGGGCCAAGGATGGCCAGTGCCCCCGTAATATTAAGCCTCGACCCCACTCTGGGCCCCCTAACTGTGGGAAATATTTTCATAAATTTTTAGCCCCACCTTTATCCCCAAAGAGGGAATATTATTCATGGATATTGTTTAAATGTGTATCGTTAGTCTTTTGTAGAACCAAACCTATGAAGGGTTTGTGGTATGTAACACTTGTGCTTAATATATTTGGTACCCCTAAAATCCCATGTGGCCCCAGCCTGGCCCCTCCATTTGAAATGGTCTACAACCGCCACTGCTGCAGAAGGCAGCTGTTTTTAGTGAAAAACCTCTAAAAACCCACTTTACACTATCTGCTCAACGCCAAACAGTAGACAGACACAGCTAGCAACAGATATTTCTCACAGTAGTTTCTTCAGACCAAAAACAGGTGAAAGTGATTGAATGTTGGTCTGAAACACGACCAAAAATCAATGATAATGTTGTACTCATTCACTACTATACTATTATATCAGAAACTAAAGAGTTTACTCAATAGTAGGGCTGTTAGAAAGTATTGATCACGATATTATGTTTTATTATAGTGTATTGATTCTCAAAAACACTATTGATTTTTAAAAAAAATTACATTTAGGCTATGTGATGTGTGTAGGTTGGATATAGGGACAAAAATACATAATACAAAATGAACAATTTACTGATAATAGATTACGGTTTCTGGTTTGTTTCGCCAATACAGCTGCACAACACAATACGTAAAACAATGGTAAATATACTGAGCACTGCATTCATTTAGAAAATCCAGCATAATTGGCATTACAAAAACAAGCCTGACTCACAGAAAGTAAAAAATCCAGAGCAGTTGTATACAGACAAAAAAAGAATCTGCATCTGTCTCAAACACCAAGTCATTCTCACGATTAAAACCTAATTAACAGAGACTGATCTGAACAGGGCTAAATAAAGAATGGAACTGAGAATGATATGTGCTGCTCAAAGTTAATGAGCAACTCACCCATGGGTCATGGACATTGGAAATATTATTTCTGTATGCAAGAAGCGGGCCTCAGATTCCACATGGCCGCATAATGGAGGAGGATTAACAAAGAATACCTCCTGTCATCTGTGGACAGTGTGATGAGCTGAGAGGGGACTGAAGGAGAGAGAGAGAGTGATAAAGAGAGGAGGGAGAAAGAGACAGAACTAGGCCAATTGTTTTGATGTGCTTAACTCTTTCTGGCTTTGTGTGTGTTTACATAAACATGACTGCCTAAACTCAGCAACCATACTGCCTACAGTGTCATATAGTGACATGGTGAAATTGAATAAATAAAACAATTTTGGGACATTTTTATAGGGCTGAAACTAATGATTATTTTCATTATTGATTTATGTCCATTTTGTTGATCAGTCAAGTAATTATGTTCTTGATTTATCATGTTAATCCATCGTTTACGTGAGCGTTAATTCAACAGAAAACAGATAATAGTGAGAAATGGTGACTGTTAGGTCAAAATGAAAATGCAAATGTAATTTCTAACCATTTGAAAATGAAAATGAAAGCTCTATTTGGCATTTCATGTTCAAAGACTTATCAGCTCTTCCGTGGACAATATTAAAATGCAAAAGGTGAAACAGCGCCCCCCCCCCCACTCATTGCATTTACATGTCCACACTATTTTGGTGTCAACATGCAAATGAAAATTCAATCTGTCAGTCCTCTCATCAAGGCGGGGCATCACTTCCTCCTCAGTGATTGGGTAACAGCCGCCAATTTACTTTGATGCGCCTCGACCAAGCCCCATGCCCTCACTGTTCTTGACTGGCAAGCTCAGTTAACGCCCCTGAATGCAAGCTAAGTCTGGGCACAGTTAGTAGCTTGCTAACAACTAGCTAAAGTTAACTAAGCTAATATTGCTTGCATGAATGGAAAATTAGGCTGAATTGTTTATATTGCATTTTTTAAATCAACATTTGAATACTGTCCACTGTACAGCAGGGTATACATTTGAAAATGAAATTTCCATTTTTCCATTTTTATTTGAATATGGTCATAGAACGCCCATACAAGTATGTGAAAATGAAAATGCAAGTTGGATTACTGCATTTTCATTTCAATTATTACTCAAAAACACAAGCAAATGTGGAAAAATATAATGCTATTGTGGAATTGCATTTTCAAGCCAAGTTGTACTTGTACATTATTACATTATTTTAATTAAGTCCCCTATTAGGCTAGTGACAAATGGTCAAAAAGGGCTTTAGTTTTTGAGATACCCCTACCGGAGGTAGAACTAAACCCAACAATGTTTTTCCTCATCTCTAAGGTCTCCCACATGTGAAATGGATTCTTGGCTAAAAATATTTTACTGCTAAGATTGCAGTTTGACCTTAATGAGCCTTTTAATAAAACATAAAACTATAACTTAACACAATACAAATTAAATGACTGTCTTAAATCAAACAAATGGCAATCTAACAAAACAAACACTGTGAGGGGGAATGAGCCCACTCCTCACCTCACTGAATCTCAAGCTCTTCTCAGGCTGTTTTTTTCTAGCAGCAACCATTTGGAACATTAACTTCTTTTGGTAACCATTCTGGGGGTTAGGGCATCTCCAGTGGCCACTTTAGGGAGGTCAGCCCCCCATGCTGTTACAACTGCAACACACCACTGTCACTCATCTGGGTTCCAGAGAAGAGGTTTGACCAGGTGGCTGTGACGCCACACTACTGTTTGGTACAAGGCTCTAACAAGGCTCTAAGCACTTGTAAGTGCCTTGTACCAAACCATAATGTGGCGTCACAGCCACCTGGTCAAACCTCTTCTCTGGAACCCAGTTGGTAGAGGATGGAGGCTCAGAGAAGATGGGTGCATTCAACCTGTGATGTTCCAGAAGGCACCAGCACCTAAAGAAGTTAGAGACATCACCCACCTCTACTGTAAAGACGGAAACTGCAACGATGCCACCAAATGCCAGTGTATTTCAGTGGGCTTGACCTGCACAGAGTTTTGCTCTTGTCCTTTCACAGACTGTCCAAATAGTTCACTGATGACAATGCAGATGAGTGACAGTGGTGTGTTGCAGTTGTAACATCATGGGGAGCTGAACTCCCCAAAGTGGTCACTTGCCCAGTACTGGTGATGTATGTGCTGACAAAGCTACATAGAGCAGCCTTGTTTCAACTGATCCTGAGGTATTTTCTGTGGTTCGGAACACTTGTTTGTCCTGTGATGATATGTGTTCATCTGCTGGTTTGAATGGTGCCTCTTCTTTGACTAAGTGTTGGGGGTCAAATCTATCAAACACTATAACAACTATGATACGACTTGTACAGCTTGCTGCAGAACTGGGACAGCACCATATATTCTTGTGACAGCAAACCATGCCATTTATAGTAAAGCACAACAGATCTTGTGGAGCAAACCATCGCCCTTACAAGAAAGATCACATTGAGACTGGGAGGTATGCATATCACGATGGCTTACCTAGCAAGCATCAGAAAGCTCAGTGGCGATGGTGGACTCTTTGACATACTGAGTCAGATGCGTATGCAGAGGGAACATCTCGACAGTTGCTTCAAGGGAAACAGCTATCAAGAGGAGTAAGAAGCATAAAGCTAGCCTCTGAGGCTCCTACATCGCCAGTACTGGGCCAACGAGAAGTTCTTCAGGGAACACTGTCATCTTAGCTGGTGGTAGGAGGTTAAGAGGTTTAGCAAGTCAGGCATTGACTGCTTGACAGATCTTTACAGTGACCAGGAGGTGGCTGACACAAGGCTGGTGTTACATGCAATACATCTTGCACATTCACATTCTCGTCTAAAATGTGATAATACAGATGTACTAGATTTGCTTCTGTACTATTCAAGCAAAGGGATGTTTGGATCCTCAGCAGTGTTTATGCACTCTGGACATGGCCTTAAGAAAAGATTCGTCCCTATCTTTTTGATCGCTCAGAAGCTTGGAGCAGTGCTTTGTGAGTGTTTACTTGCATGCCACGCCCTCACGGGTTGTAACACCACAAGCAGTTTGTACAGAATTGGGAAGGCCGCTGCCCTCACAAGACTGAAGACCCATCTTTGTAAGTTACAGGAAATTACTACATTTTGACTCTGTGGTAGCTTGGAAGAGGCTTTGCCTGTGGGAAGAAGGTATGCCCTCCCGTATGGCCAAAAGAAAAAGGTGGATGGGCAGCCTTGTACTAATCTGGATGAGCTGAGGTACAGATTAGCATCTGATGAGTGACAGTGGTGTGTTGCAGTTGTAACATCATGGGGGGCTGACCACTAGAGTCCGGATCGGGCCGAATTTTTCTGTCCGAGCCCGTCCTGCGTCCGACAGAGCCGTGATTGAGCCTGTGATTGAGCCCGTCCCGAGCCCGACAGGCATTAAGAAATTTGTGTCTGAGCTTGACCCGATCCTGACGCAGTTAAAATCTCATTTTTTTCTCATACTAATGATATGTGTAGTCTTTGCTTTTCTGTGGAAAGCTTTTATTAAGCAACTGTAGGAAGGCATTCGGAAATGTCAACAGATGTGCGCATCAGCGCAAACAGGCCAACAAGCGCACGTTAATAAGATGTTAAATTGTTCAATGGGTTAACCTCTCCTGATTGCTTCGTTTCCGACCGTGATCAGAAAACCAGGAGAGACTGGTTACCTTCAGGGCCGACGTTATAACATGAATAACGTCGGGGTTAAAATCCCGTTTCTGGTGAGCAAATGACTGAACTTGGCTTTCAGTCTGGGGTTTATTTCGGACACAGCACACACTGTTTACAACTGTGCTCTGGTTGCAGCTACACGTCTGCTTCCTCTTTCTCTATCTATCTTCTGCCCACTTACCACACACACACACACACACACACACACACACACACACACCCACACATGTGACTGAGCCCGACCCGAACCCGACCATAATTTCTAAATATGTCCAAACCCGGCCCGGCCCGTTGGGTACCGTCTGGTCCCGTCGGTCTCGGGTCGGGTATCCATGACTTACTGACCTCCCCAAAGTGGCCACTGGAGATGCCCTAACCCCCAGAATGGTTACCAAAAGGAGTTAATGTTCCAAATGGTTGCTGCTAGAAAAAAACAACCTGAGAAGAGCTTGAGATTCAGTGAGGTGAGGAGTGGGCTCATTCCCCCTCACAGTGTTTGTTTTGTTAGATTGCCATTCGTTTGATTTAAGACAGTCATTTAATTTGTATTGTGTTAAGTTATAGTTTTATGTTTTATTAAAAGGATCATTAAGGTCAAACTGAAATCCTGACTCCTGGTCTCCTGTTTGTGCTATGGTAAGGTCTTATCTTTCGATTTCAATCTTTGTTTCCATATGGACTGTATAGTTCAAGGTGCCATATAAAATGTTTCATTATGAAATGTATCTTATATTTGAATTTCTCAACATTCTTCTCACCACTGATAATACGCTTTGGACTTGAGACTAAATTATGTCAGTGTTCCATTTTCTTTCATTTTGGACACCTCATACATTGAGTGAAAGAACACCCTGATTTGTCATGCTATATTTACATATTTGATATTGCTGGATTCAGCACAACCCCACCTTTCCAACAAGCCATCTTATGTGTTTCTATGATAATCCCTGGCAAAGTAACCACAAAGTAAATGAAACCATTCTGCATAGATATTCATTTTTTGCATGTTCGCCTATTTTAGGTATGTGTTTATAGGTCTCTATTTATTCCATACATTAATATATTCACATCCTTTCTTTTCTAGTAGGTGATGCAACCTCCTGACTACAAACATGCCAAGTGTCAAAGCTCTCAGAGCTTGTGTGATTGATCTGCATTAGTTTCTATGCCTTACCTCCCATACGGACAGGCTACATTTTAGTCCTTTTTTGGTTTTGGGGTGCATAACAATATCTGTTAATTTAACAATCTTAGCAGTAAAATATTTTTAGCCAAGAATCCATTTCATATATGGGAGACCTTAGAGATGAGGAAAAACATTGTTGGGTTTAGTTCTACCTCCGGTAGGGGTATCTCAAAAATTTGGGGGCATTGTCACTAGCCTATATGGGCTTCCATAAAATGTTGCTAAATCCTGATTGGTGCACAGAAGTAAGTGGCATCGCCTTATGCTCAACTAACTTAAACCAGTGAGAAAAGCACAGATAAATACACAAATCTATTCTGAGAAATAATGAAAGAGAGTAGAGTACCTCAAAACTGTAGTACAGTAACACAGAAACACTCTATCCCTCAAGCAAAAAACAAGACCTTTGAAATCCTAACACATGGTATATATTCATTCCATCTAGTAAAAATTATTAAAGTATTTGTTAGGTAACACAGAATGCACCAACACGTGGAAACCTTTATACTGGGAAAAACATTTCAACATAAAGCACTTTTAAAGAGGATATGCTGTTAATACCCTCGGCTTGCATGTGAATTGATATACATGCAGGGATTGTAGCATGGATTGTTTTTAGCAAAAGCATCTACATGTAATCCCCCTTTGTGCATTATTCAGATGATGAGAATCTATACAGGGACACATGACAGAATGCATATCTGCTATTTTTTAATTTTCTTACTTTCATTTGGATTTATGCAGATTGTTTTTCCTCCACTTTACCAAAGAGGGTTCAACAATGACACTATGTCTGAGGTATATTATATTTGAGCAAGACAAAAGACTAACATTTATATGGTAATACATTGGAAATAATTAATGGCAGCAACATAGAGTCGTGACATAATGAGTGTTTAGTTGTTAGTTGGGGTGAGTTCATACAGGTGATAGCTCTTAGGAAGACAAGAAAAGAGGTTTGACTCTTAATGAGTCTACTTAGAATTTGGCATGAAATTTCATTAGAATGACGGAAACACTTGTTAACCTTGAGTCTGTCTAATATCCCAAGAATCCCCACTTAGCTTTCTTTTGGTGTAACTTGGCATGTACTTGTGATTGGAGAAAGTGAAAAAAGGAGAACAACCTTTGACAATGTTTGGAATGTGATTCATCCATTAGGAGATTGATTCTCAAAGCAGAGAAAGAAAACAAATGCGTGGTTGAGGATGGTTGGGGAAACAAACCATTAGGAAAAAGGAGAAAATATCTTTTTTGTTTCCTTGTCAATACAAACTGCATTATGTCATCTGTGGTTCCCTCTCCTCAGCCCCCGCCATGCCCTCGCCCCTCCGTGGAGACCAAACATCCGCTGTCACCTGTCAATCAAGCCCTGACAGACGGTGACCTTGCTCGGCATTGTTAGAAACGATTTGAATCAACCTTGCATTTTCAAGTTGCTTCCGTTGCTGATTTCCCTTGCAATTGCTTTTTAAAAAGAGGTGCCATGCCAAATAAAAGTGGATTAATTAGCTCTCAAAGGAGTTGATTTATTGGGATCAAGTCTGAGGGGCCGTCCGGAGATGTTCATAGTGTTTTTTTTATATTCAGTTGTACTACAGATTGTAGTCAAAATCCTAATATTTTTGACAGTGAATAAGCTTTTCATATTATGGCCCTGATTTATCAAGTTATGTATGCATTGCTGTACTTTGACATTGAAGGTGAACAAATTTCCTGCAGAACAATTTATACATGATCATTACGCTAACATCTACATTACATAAAGCCAAAAGAACGCAGTGCCTGACACTGAATATAGTTCCAGAATTTCATTTTCGAAATCTATGTAAATGTTAAAATAGATTTGCTCAGTATTCCATTACTCCAAACATACTGTTTGTCTTAAAATCAGGTTGTTTTGCAGAATGAAAATGATAAGCATGAACCTTGGTTTTGTTGCAACTCAACAAGATGAGAAATGCTTGACTGCAAGGCATTGGTCATTCACCAGAACCCACTATTTCAAGCAAAAGAATGTCAGCATGACGTGTGCTCTCTACTGATGAGTTTGTTTTGTCTTAAATTATTAGAATGTTTTATGTCACCCCTTGCATCCAAATGCAAGAAGAACAAATGAGGGAGATATGCGTGATTGTTGTTTTAGTAGGGGTATTTTGTAGGTGGGGGGAGCTGAGGTAGAGCAAGCATGATGTGTGTGTGTGTGTGTGTGTGTGTGTGTGTGTGTGTGTGTGTGTGTGTGTGTGTGTGTGTGTGTGTGTGTGTGTGTGTGTGTGTATGTTGGCAGGGTTAGCTGTCTTACTCAATCTGTCCAAGTTCATGTTTCTGTCAGGGTTAGCGTAAGCCAGCAGTCAGATATGTCAGACACTAAATGCCAGTTCCAGGGAACATAGTCTCTTTATATTTTGCCTCCTTTTTCAACATAGAGCTCAAGGAAACAAATCACAGACTGTGGAGGCTACTACCGTATGAGCACGAGTGTCAGGGAGGAAGATGAAGAATACGAGACAATTATACAGCAGGAAAGACTCTACTACAAAATATGCTGATGTGCTGTGTGTGTGTGTGTGTGTGTGTGTGTGTGTGTGTGAGACAGGAAGGTAACACATGGTGATTCTGTTCCTCTTGAGGAGACAGAAAACTGTCACAATGTGCTCCTTAAGCACTCCCTCTTTCTCCCTCCTGCTTTTTTTAGGGGGACGTTGCTGTAAAATAACAAAATTGTAGCCTCTGCGTGCGTTGATTTTGTGAAGTGGCTGTTGCCCATCTAGCGCCCATTCCCTCTCCCAGTCATTCTCACACATCACAGCCTCTACCTCCCTCCCTCCCTCCCTCCCTCCCTCCTGTCTCCCTCGCTCTTCTTTTGCTCACTCTCTCACTCTCTCTCTCTCTCTCTCTCTCTTTCTCTCTCTCTCTCTCTCTCTCTCTCTCATGAATGTCACCTCTACTGATGGTGGCTGCTGGAATTCACGCACACATACTCTCACAACCACTCGCTGACTTTGGATGGGAGGAGGAGGAGGGGAGGAGGAGGGAGGGGGGGTTTCGGTGAGGACTGTGGGAAAGGAGCGTGCCATCGGAGGCAGAAGAGGAATGTCTGTCTGTCTGTGTCCATGTCTCTGCTCTGTTCCTGGCTTCATTCCTACAAAGAGCGTCAATGTCCCGCCTGCTGTTCTACCTCTGGATTTAAGTCGGCTGGATTACCGCTTGGACTCTCAGCTCATTATTCCATGCTGCCTCATTTAAATGGGAGGCAAAGTTGGACTTGCGTGGACTGCACATATGGTGACAAACAGTTTGATTTTTTCCGTGCTTTTAAGAGATTCCTAGCATATAAAATGATTTCACTTTTCTTCAGTAAAAGTGTTTTTATATGTAAAATAATTTGAGCTTCTTCTCTCTGGTGTTGTCTAGTCAAAGTAGGTTAGTTATTTTGCAACATAATATTTTGAATTTGGCTGTTGAGGCGCATTTTAATGTGAAAGATGAGTGGGGAAGAGGGGTAGAAATATGTCTCCATCTTCACCTTTTTAAAAGTCATTCACTCTAACCTTGGTCTTTCTGTTATAGCTTAAACCGAAAATGTGACTGTGGCACTTTTTCCATGTGCTCTTTTAGTGTCAGATTTGAATTTTTCATCAGTGGAGGCTTTACATTGGACTGCAGGTGAACTTGCATCTCTTCCAGTTCTTTCCTCTCCAAGGGAACCCTCAAACTAAACTCTTCCCTGTTAACCCACTTAGACGCCTGATCTCCCCTGTGGGGGCTTCTCTTAACCGTCTGTCCTACTCTAGTTTTTTTGAGGAAAGCAAAAGACAAACCAGAAAAGGGGGTACTGGGAAGGAAGACACCCCCCTCCCAAAGGTGAGAGGGGGGGAAGATGGCAGCTCTCGCCAGCTCTCTCATTAGACAGAAACGGGCGGTCAAGGAAGAACAAGGCAACCGACCGGTAGCCAACAAGCGCAAGCCCTGTCCTAAGAGCAACAAGTCCTTGTGCCAGAAACAGATCCTGGTCCTGATCTCCAAAGTACGACTATGCGGGGGTCGAAAAAGTCGAAACGAGAAAAGACCGGGTGAGTTTTTTTCTGCTTGTTTCTTTTTTTGCTCAAATGTTGGCCTATTTGGCTACAAATGAAAGCTTACATTTCTTATGAAAGAACTGAAAATGGAGAAAATGAGATTTAGATTTTTACAAGTAATTAAATACAAAATTACTCTATATCATAAATTATATATATAATAAATATATAATACATAATAATTATATATATAATAAATATATAATACATAATTATATATATATATATATATATATATATATATATATATATATATATATAATAATACATAATAATTATATATATAATAAATATATAATATATAATTAAATTTGTTGCCAAGTTTTGAAGTTAATGTATTTTACTTCAGTATAGAGTCAAATTGAAAAAAAATTTGTCCCATAGGTTTATTTAGTCAATCAAAAACCTGCCAGAGAGCTTTTTTTCATATTGTTCAGTTCTCAAGCACAGATCAACATTGTATCAAAATACCTTTCCGTTAGAAACAAGGTCATCACCCAGAATGAGATCTATATTTTATGCACAATCTACCATAAGTTTACAGTTAAACATAACATCCACTAGTGTAAATATCTGTTGCTATCATAACTCATGAATCCTATTAGTTCACAGTAGCAGTTGTTTTCAGGGCAGCCACCTCATGCAGCTTCGCCTGTTTGATACACTGACCAATGGTAGCTGCTGCACTCAGCTCTGCAAAGTAATAATAAAACAAGTTGTTCAATAAATGCAACACTCAGCTGAAATGACTTTCCACACATCTAATGGAACGTTTGCATTTTCAAAACATATAATTGTGCGCAAACCTGCAGGAACAATAAATTGTGAAATTAGCTGAAAACCATCATTACAATTGTATGTGGTCTAAGTACTCTCTTGAGTTTTATAAACATCTGCATATTGTGAAATTCAAGGCAAATTCATCTGCACACATTTCAGTATACTAATAACCATGTGCACATGATTACAATTGCAAAACAATCTCATGCAATGGGAGAAATAATTGGAAATGTAAAAACAAATGACAGATGTACATGCACACACCTGAACAGTTTGAGTTGGTCTCGCATTGCCAGACCTGTCTCCAAAGGGCTGAGTCTGTGCTGGAGTATGATCTGGTTACACCGCTTATCTATTTTAAGGTAGGAAAAAAAAATGCTCTGGATTGTCTGCATTTCTTTGAACCAATCATAACAGTCTTGGGTGGCGCTAACCCCGGATGTAGTGACGGTGCCCCTTGCAAAACAGATAGCTGAGAAAGCGGAAGGGGAGGGACATGCGCCGAATTTCAGGCTTTGTCCCAGCACTGTTGAGCCGGACTAAGTTTGAGTAGAAGTTCAGCAACTTCTGTTTTAAATATATTCATTGATTTTATGCAGCATCCAGTAAGTGACACACATCCGCACCAACACAAGCACAACATGTGGTTGGAAGAGGAAAATCCATTGGTCGATTGAGATTTTGATTTCTAAATTGATTAGGGAAAATTGGGACATACTGTAACACATAATGCAATGGATGTTGTTTGGATTAATCAAATACTTGTTTAAGTATTGTTTGGTCATTTAGTGTTTACAAGTATCATTTGTGCTTAAAACAATCACAAAATGTCTAATTCTCATCACACACATGACAAAAAATGTAAAATTCTGGTGGACTGGGCTACCGTACAGTGTCATGTCAACTTCATGTGTGTAAACCTTTCAAAGTTAAATCTTACAGTAGTCTGTCTTAACATCCACACCTGCCACAGAACCAAATGTGGGTAAAAATGTTCCAGTGCTGGTTATCTCGGTCAGGTTCTCTGATGTACTTTCTCTTTGAAAGCAGAACTTCAACACTGAAGCTCTGAAAGGAGAATTATGTGATGTGTTGCCAACATCACCTTCTCTCTTGTCAATCAATAAGAAAAATGTGCCACAACACAAATGAGCACAATTAAAGGTATAACATCTCCTTGATGTTGTGCTTGTGGGTACAGTGTGTGTTGTTATGTTCTTGTAACATATTACTATTCATAAATGATAAAATATCTTGCCAAGTTAAAAGTTAACCTTGTTTGTTTAATTTTTTTCATATGTAAACCCTATATTCCTTTCCATAAAACCTTTTTTTTTCTTTTTCTAAATGCACTATTGCATTAATTCAGGAGAGAGTAATGACATTTAATAATTTATTTGTGCAGTATTCTTTTCTCCTTTGGTGTGACTGGTATACTGCTGAATTATTTAATTCATGACTGAGAAAATGTTTTGCCTTATTCATGCACAATTAGAAAGTGTAGTATGCTTAAGTTAAATTATGCATATTACAGAAATGGTGCTAAGTAAACATCCTTCATAAAGAGGCCACATACTTTCAAGGCTGATTGGGGAAGACACAGTGAATTTGGAGTGTTTTCTTCCCCCACCTCCCCATCCCCACCCCCCCCCCCCCCTCCGGAGCTAAAGACTGCATCTAAGCAGATTGAACGTGAGAATGATGAGCGATGAGCACAGCTTTGTGTTTGATGAGGACTTTCATTTCATTCTGCACCACTGTGTTCACATATGTTTACTGAGCTTCAAACAGCATTGTGCTTCAAAAACTTTGATATCCACCGCATGGCGAAAAGACTGATGGATAAGATACTGTACAGTATTTTTTTTGGTGAGAATTGCAGAAAGCTTCACATGACATCTGTCTGGGGATGAAATAAGTCTTTCTATCCAGTGGCCTTTGTAGCATTGTTATGTAATAGACATATAAAGACGTGTTGGTACTGGCTCAATAAGCCCTGATTTTCAGACTTTGCAAACGTGACAAAACAATGATAACACACTATAATACAACTTTATTTCTTAGAAAAAGAATATCGGAAATATTATTTTGCATCGGTTGCATCTGTGTAGCCTAGACAATCCCTTTTTTTTATTTAAACTGGCTGTAACCTGTTTACCTGTGTGTTTACCATATGTAGCAGTGATGAAAAAGAAAGCTTTGTACAGTATGTTCTTGTGGTGAAAGTGTATATGAATATTACAAATTAAGGTAAAAGAAACAAGACCAGACATGCTAGCAGCTCTGAAGCTGTATGAAATGCTAATGCTAGTATTGCAACATGCTCACAATGGCAATGTTAATTTACTGTTGTTTAAGAGGCATAAGGTTTACCATGTTCATCATCTCAGTTTAGCATGTTAGCATGCTAACATTTGCTCTTAACAAAAATTACAGCCAAGACTGATGGGAGTGCCATTCATTTTGCATGTATTTGGGCATCAACTAAAATATAGGACAAACTGAAACTTCCAGCTCATGATGGCTAGATGAAAAGTCAGAAGATCGCCAAGGTTATTAGGATTCATCCTCTGGGCAGCACAGGATATTCTGTCAAACCTCCAGGCAATCTATACAATAGTCCAGACATTTCACAAAAAAAAATGTTGACGTGTTGGTGGTGCTAGTGGTAGTCAGTGTATCACAGAAAACATTAGGATACATCTTTTGGGGCCATGAATGTCTATACAAAACTTATTTTATCCAATAATATCCAACCCAATAGACTTGTAGATGTAGACTTATTAATGTTGCCACCAACAGGCAAGGTAAGTAATGCCTGGTACCGTTTATACAAAGTAACAAGTGTTAACCTTCTTGTTTTAAATTGAGAGGGAAGATAAAATGAGCTTTATTTAGGCTATATATAACCCATATATGGGTTTTAAAAAGGCTTAGAGATTATGTTTCTGCATTTATGCAACACAATTGCATATCTTTTGCACATTATAGTTTGCATAAGTTAATACCGTGTTACCAGGAAATGCATTCATTTATTTTCTCCACAGAGCACAGCCTTCACAGGATTCTGTGGAATATAACGGCTGTTTTTTTTTTTTTTTTTTTTTTTTTTTTACAAGTAGAGTTTTTCTCAGCTGTCATATTAGCATCACACCAGCACACATAAGCTATATTCACTACCGCCATAAAGCATCGGGCTAGGGAAATGATAGGGACGCACATAAACGCTGCTGCTTAGACATGTGGTTGACAGCTCACGCTGGATGAGATCCATGACAAACCAAAGAGTCTGCCTGAGTTTACCTGCCTCTCCCCTCTTCATTACCCTCATCTGGGTGTCCTGCACTGTCCCTTACTATACGAAGGGACCCCTTCAAGGGCTGGCCTGACCAATGTAAAAACTTTCTGACTGTCAGTGATCTGCACTGCTGCCCTCCTTTCGGATCAATGCAGCTCATTAATGTATAGTGATTAATCAATTATCACCCTCTTAGTTTGTTCAAGGTGGAATCTGACTTGAAAAGGGAGGGCTATTGAGCTGCTTGCCCCCGTTTATCACCTTTAGTGCCTTTCTCTACGTTAGCTCAAATGAGCACAAAATCTTAGCACAAACGTGTACATGGAAATGATAAGGAGACATTTAATTCACAAAATTAGCCGGAAATGTGATACACAGAAATCATTTCTGGTAGAAGAGAAATGTCACTACACGTTTCAGAAGTATTACCATACAATTACAAATATGCATTAAAAACAGCAACGTTATGAAAACTAAAAACTCTAATGACACAGCTGAGTCATTAGAAACTAATACATGCAAATATATTGCACGCCTAGACATCTTGTAGCATTGTGTGGGCTGTTTCGCATGGAGGTGCACTGTAGTATGTTGTAGGAGTAAGCATCCGAGGGGCCAGTCGACAGTTGGAGCACAAATGTAGGCCCCGGCTGGCGAGCGGCAGACCAGGTTACAAGGAGAGATCCAGCAGAGGATAGCATTAAGCTGACCCCGAAAGATCCGGGCCGCAAACTCGCTTACTCAACAACACCTGATCAGACAATGCAGTGTTAGGTAGCTTCTCATCAGAACTTTACTGACTGTGACAGGGGTCAGAGAGAGAGAGATAGACAGACAGAGAGAGAGAGAGACAGACAGAGAATGCCAGTCTGTGGATGTAAACACAGGTTTAAAGAGAAAAGTAAAACATTTTACTGATGTCAGAGAAAAATGTCATCAAAAAGGTGGAGGTGGGTGGCAATGACGGGGGTGGACACAGATAAAAAGGTAATCAAATATACAGGAAAAGAAGTAGGGAGAGATAGCAGTGGAGATTAAAGTGAAGGTGGGTGGGACTGAAAAGAGCTGTGAATCAGACTGTCATTGAGGCAGCATGTGGAGAACATGAGATGGGAAGCCATGGGGCTGGTTATGAACAGTTACTGCAAAACCGCTTCCTTCAGTTCTTCTCTTGTTTAATAATCTGTCTATGAAGTAGGTTGAAGGATGAGCATTTTCCTTCTACTTAATGAATGTTTTAGGTGTTTTTGTTAGTTAAAGTTGGGTGGGTGGGTCGGGTCAATGACTGTTGTGTCCCTAGCAGATGTAAATATGTATGTAACGTAAATACATGAAATTTATATGCTACTTGTTTATTATGCCAGCTATGTTTGGAGTGTTTTTTCTGAGCATCGGAAGTGCTATAGAGGTGGTCTGGGGAAGCAAAGGCCTTTAAACATAGTTTCTCAATCCCCGTCTTATTCTAAGCAATATGCTCTTTTATGAACACACAATTTTCTGTCGAAGTTGGAACAGTTTGGGTTATTTCACATAAAAGATTTCTATATTTTCTATTATTTATTCTGAGCACTACAGACCGATTTAAATGAGCAGGGCTTAGTTATAAGAAGGTTATGTCCCATACTTATAAGGACCTATTATGATTTGCTAAAAAATTTTTTATCAACATGTGACTATAAGGCTGCTCCTAATGTTGGAAGGCCACTGTCAATCAAAGCTCTGAGTTTGTTTTTGTTGAGCCAAGTCTAAGACAATTTTGTTATGACAGACAAAGCCTGATCAAACCACATGCTCACAGTCATGATGAAGCAGATACGGTAAACTGCGTTTTTAATAAATAATACAAAAACTTGGGGTGATCTACCAGAGGGAATAACAGGACATGACAAATACCTTCTGAAAATAAAGATTACAGCTGCAAAGAAAGCAATCACTCGTAAGTGGTTACAGAGGGATCAACCCACAGTAGATAACTGGACTGAAATGATTAAAGAGATCCATGAGATGGAAAGACTGACTCTTCTAATACGCTTGCAAAAGGACTTATACACTGCAAAGTGGACAACATGGATAATATATTTGTTGGAATAAGACGCGTGGTTGGTGGTCTTTCCTCCACATCCACATTTATCGCTACTTGCTCATTATAGCAACCCACAAACAAATGCAATGTATGACCCCTCTATTATAAGCCATAAAACCATGCTTAATGTCTGAGATGTTGAACTGACATATTACCTGACAGCAAAGTTGTACTGTGACAATACGGTTTTGTTCTGCTTTGCATATGTTGAAACAATCAATAAAATGTAAGTAACAAATAAAATAAAATACAAAAACTATTATTAAGTATTACTTCAAATTTCATTATTTCAAATTTGAAACCAAGTTTGTAGGGGCTTTAAGGCAACAAAAGCACTTTGATTAAAGGAAATATTCTAGTTTTGGTTACATTTAAGCAAAAACTAATGTGTTATCTCATGCTTCATATCACTGTGGACTTTTAGATATTCAACCAAAATTACGATCTTTCCTTAACCATAACCAAGTACTGAAAATGCCAAGACATAGCTATAAAAAAATGAAGTACGTACGCTAAATGCTCACACCGTCTGTGTCTCTTAGATTATATGCACTTATCCATATTTTCATACATTCTTTCATACGTTCTGGGTGTTAATAGTTGTGAAAGAAAGAAAAACTCAATCAAAAAACAGTCAGTTGCTCTCACTTTATTTACGTTTCGGTCCTCAGATTTTTGTAAGGTAAAATTCATGAAAAACATTTTAGTGAGTGATAGTAAATCTCAGTTCTAAACTTACCAACCAAAATGAGTAAAAGTGCCATGACACCGCTTAGGGCTGACAATAGCCAGCCCTAATCAAAATTTAAGAGATTCCCAAGGAACAACAGCTTTCTGTTTGTCTGCATCTAGACAAGACAAACAAAAGATTAGTGGCTGATTGCTGTTGAGGTCATCCAAAGTCTGGGGATTTTCTGCTTTGAACAAACCCTTGTTTCATCAGAGGGAATTTAAATACAGTATCTGGTACCCAATGGTATCCAATGATGAGGGTGGGGATGCAGCTGTTCATGCGTAATAGTAGGTGATCTAGTTAATCCCTTAAACTTTCTCCAAGATGTGCACATCAGATTAAACCACGATGAAACAACGCAGTTTGGAGCTCTAATCTTTTAGCTTGCTTTAATTAAGTACAAATCCATTAGAGATTTAGGGATTTATTGTATATTCATGTATTTCTTAATTTTTAAGGTTTATCTAACTTTTCATCTCTTGGTTGCAGACGCTCTTTAGACAATAAAGTCAATGGACATGAGGGATCAGGGGGATTAGTGACTTTTTCTATGAGTACTATTGCAGTAAGAGTTTAGAGTTGGCTTGTGAAAAGATACTGAGCTGTAGAGAGGCGGCTGACAATGGCCTTAAGTCTTATTCAAAGTGTGGAGGTGGAGGGATGTGTGTATAAGAACACAGTTTTTGTTTCCTGTCGTCCTGAAGATACCGCCTTAACCTCCCACACATACCTGCAAAATTGAATCTGTGGGGGCTTTGATTAAAGCTGACAAGGACAGATTGAATTTACTTCTAACAAGAGAAAGACAGTCAAGATGGAGGACACCTATAGAGGTAATGATGAGAAGACAAGGAGAAGGAGAGGCAGAGAGTGTGTGAGAGGAGGAGGGACATGAATGGCAGATGTACTTCAAAGAAACCAGGATGTACTCTGATAAAATATCAAAAAGATGTGTCCATTTATACCATACAGTGTAAAAATAGTGGACTTAAAATCCGTGACATCACCCATTGGTTTGTGGTAGGGCTGCACAATATGAGGAGTTTTGACTGTGATTGCAATATGATTCACGATATTGGAGCTAATGATCATTTTGGTATCCTTATTCTAATTTTCATTGAAAATGATTAACATTGAAAGACATTCAAATATGTGATTTTTGCGATGGATCTGTACCAAACAAATATTTTTTTCTTTAGTATATAGGATACGATTTGTAGACCAGGACATCTCTGCAGCACCACAATACTTCATTCAGAATGGTTTGACACATATTTTGCCATTAACAAATATTGCGCGCCCCTGTGATTTCGATATTGCACTAGTCCATGTTGCGATTTTGATACAATTGCAATTAATTGTGCAGCCTTAGTTTGTGGACTGCTCTTTTGAAGCCTTGAGTTTGGCAACACGGGCCTCAAAATCTTGTTTTTTGCAAATGGATGTGACGATTGGCCATGCCAGTGTTGTTTATGGTTGCAATGGTGCTGTGCTAAGCTAAACGCTAGGGGGAAATGATTAGCCAACTACATAACGCTTTGATCTACTCTTGTTAGTCTGGAACCCTACATTATTTTCCTTGCCCCACACTGATGCAAAAATACATTTGCCATTGATTATATTGACTGCACATTACTACAGTGATGAAATAAATCCATGTCATAGCCATTTTAAGTTTAATGTCAAGTACTTAAGTAAAAATACTGATTCTCCAAGTTCAGTAAAAATATCTTTAGAATAATATGCAAAATCCAATCGAAAAAATAATCATTACATAAATCTATGACAAAAATAATCGTTAGGGGCAGCCCTAGTTGGCATCATGCTGAACAAGACATTTTTAAGCAACCAAATGCTCCAATTAACTTTGATGAAGTGAAAACACACAGAGGGTCAAAGTTTAAGACACGGTCAACACCCAAAAACATGTTCACGACTATTTTAATGTACACAGTGCCATGGTTAGCATTGTTAAGCCTCTGTCCTGATTGTAGCCACACCTCTAAAGCATCTCCTGCTTTATCATCGATTTTACAAAATGAATATCCTGCTGTATTGAAGAAGACGATAGTAAAAGTAACGATTTAGTACCGCTTCAAGCCTGAGGTGAGCGTAACTGGTTATCATAGCGACGCCGCAGGAAACTGCCGTGACCTAACGCGACACACACACAGAAGGTTGAAGGTGTGTTGTTTTTGAATCTCGGCATGTGGCTGTTGCCACAGCCAGAAGACAAATTTTGTTTCAAAAGAAACTGGAGGCAGCAAAAAAAAAAACACACCGCTGGCTAAACTATTTAAAAATGGCGGTTTTGTTCAGGACACCCCCGTCTGACGCAGTGATTAGTGACGATTCTCTCCGACCAATCAGTAGTCTGCAGGGTTTCGCGTCACCTTTTGGTATCGCCTCAGCTCGATTGGAACCTGGACATAGGTAGTACTAAAAAAAGTACCTGTTAGCAGGTACCAGGGACTTTTTTTTGTAATGGAAAACCAAAAAAGCCGAGTAGAGTCGAGCAGGTACCATGTAATGAAAAACGCCATAATATGGAGGGGGCGGGTTTTTTTAACCTATACTGCAGGAAGCCACCAGGAGGCGATGGAGATGTTTTGGCTTCACTTTTGGGGAGCTGTCAAGCCATCCATCTTTATATACTGTCTATGTATATAACCTTAGTTAAGCAGGTCATCTACTTGAGATCAATATCTCTTTTGCAAAAGAGAGCTGAGTACATAATACCACATTTGAAATTCCCCTGTTCCCGAATAATAAGCACTATTTTATAATAATAGCAGTATTTTTGTACTTTGTGCTGTAGGTGAGTGTGGCAAGTGCAGCTAAGATGTGGGACATGCATCACTGAGAAAAATAGATTTTCTTTTTCATTTACATGTGATGACATTTAGAGGTCCGAATCATTAAATCAATAGTAGAGCCCCGTGTGCAGTAAGAGGTCGATAGAATGGAGCAAAGGGAGTACTCGAGACTGGCACCAGACCAGCTTCCACACTGCTGACCAACTCTCCAGTACCGGGTGCATTCCTCGGCTGCCCCGAAGGATGCACCTGCAGCTGCTGGTCCTGCTCTCCCTCTACTCCAAAAAAACATCCAGCTGCTCAATTCAAACCTGAAAACGGGAAGTGACAGTGACTAATCTGGTGGAGAACAGACTGTGGGATGCAGCACATTCATGTCTGAGCTCCTTAAAAAGAAACACACACACACACACACACACACACACACACACACACACACACACACACACACACACACACACACACTTGGTTGCGCTGCCCCATTACTAAATGGGAAAAAATAGCTCACTACTGGAAATATTACATACCAATGCTACCCAAATCTCATCTTAAAATGTACACTTTTTAGAAAACCTATTGTGTTGATGGATAATCTCCTTTTGCTCTCTGGCATGCATGTTTGCATATGTGTACTATACCTTCATTGGTTCAAATCTATTTATGTGCCGGCTTCTTTGCATATCTGTATGTTTCTATGCAGCTGTGTGAGTATCGGAACTGTGTCAGCTAAACTTAATCTCAGACAGTATTTCGCTGGAATCTACAATGGATTTCCTCCTCTCATGCAGAGCTGCTCCACGGCATCTCTACTTGGTTTTCTTCTTCTGCGTGGGAAAAGCCCACCGTCTAAGGGCTGGATCAAAGTGTTTTTCAGCAAGCAAATCAATGCAAGTTCAAATTCTGAATGCTTTGTTCCATCACTGTGCTGTTTAGCTCAGTTCTTTGTTTACTTGTGTGATTATCACACAATCTGACAGAGGTCTGGACCCCTGTGGGAGTGCAGAGGAATGTTTGTGTTTGTTTGTTCTGCATATATTAAAGTGCCTATTTGTGTCCCTGCTGGAGGGTCCATGGGGGAAAAGAATAGATGAGGTGTGTTATGGAGCGGTTAGGCTCAGTGGTCTTGCTCTCGTGTGAAAGCACAGGCGAGTAATTGTGACATTTTAAACTTAAGAAATAAAATGCGGTGCTGTAATGTTATTGAATGTATTAAGCTGTGGGGCTGATGTATGCAGTAGCACCACATCACACTGAATGGCCCTGTGCTGAGCATGTTGTTAACTGTCACTGATATGTATGTGTCAGAACGCTAACGAAGCTCATATGTGAATATTGAATTTATGTCAGGGGAGCCGCGTGAGTTCTATTTGCCTCAGCTTGTGTTTGACATGCTCTTGTCAGCACCATTTAATAAGCAGCAATAACTCTGTCTCACTTAAGTGAACTGCTGCCATTGTCACATGAAATGATTTATGGAGCCTTGAATTGAAATATAGAGACCATTGTGGGAGCTGCAGGTGACGGGATACACTTCATTCATTCCTTTTTCTTCTTTAACCTCGCCCTCGTCCTGCTATCCCTCTTCTCCCTCCTCTACTACAACATGCTTCCTTTACCTGTCTTGCCCTATCTCCTCTCCCTACCTCTCACAACTGCTTGTCACACTCTGTATCTTTGTATCACTCTTATCGTTTCCCTTTTCTCTTGCTCTTGCTATCCTTCCCTCTTTTATGCCTGGTCAAACGTAGAGCATTCCTCAGAGTTGCCTCCATGTTGTTAACTAGCGGTCACGACTTCAATCCTCCCTTGCTCCTCTCCTTCTCTCCCCCTCTAGGTTGATAATTACTGTACTAGCAGCAACAACAAAAAAAGGAGGAACCATGTTTACCCTTTTATTAGAAGCATAATCAAACACTACACAAGAGACACTCTTTCTTGCATACATGCATTACACATGCACATGTATGCATGCAGTCACACGTACTGTACTGTATGCATGCATGCATGCATGTATGTATACTCAAATAGCTAGAGAGAGAGCAGCTGAAAGTGAAAGGGAGCATGATGAGAAGGTATAGGTGAGAGTTAGGGAGTCCTGAAAATATAAGCCAAGGAAAACCCCTGCTGTTTGGTTCGGTCATAGCAGAAGAAGAAATGCCCTTGGCTGTTCAGTCATGCAGGCCCCCAGTAATTACCTCCAACCTTATCAAGAGGAGCTCGGCGAGACGGAGCTCACCAAGCGACATACTGCACTCAAACCAAGCCAGATAAATACATTAGTGTAATGATAACCAACACCGAGCCATAAACTACGCTGATTAGCGATAAACCTCGACCACTGCTTATTTTTCAGAGCAATTACATTGTGGTGATGGGTTTAAGTGTCCTTGATGGCAGCCGTGATGCATGAAGTGATTACCTTGGGTTCTTATGTGCATTGACCTCATTTATACAGACACACATAATTGCTATCTGAATGGCTGTACAGTAACACCAGGCTCCAGTCTCCCCCAGGTGATTTTCAAAATGATTATCAGTGCTGAATGTAAATTGATGAGGGGCACCCCTGTGTAGACCGGTTACTGCTGGGATTAGAGGCAAACCCAGTTTAATAAACAAAATGTTCTTATGACTATAATCGCTACTGCTTTCACAAAACTTGGACCACTTACTCAATATTCTGTTAACCTCTGCCTGAAAGCTGCAAATGAAATATTTCTCTCCAACATAACATAACAAAACTGCAAGAAAAGGTCTGTCAGCTGAGAAATCCTTCATGCTTGTGCATTAACAATGTAAAGTTCACTTTAAGATTTATTTCTTTTACTTGAAACGGTTACACAGAATTAGAATACCAGTTACACATACATTGCCTGCAATAGAATGTGATATTGCAAGCATTTTTTAACACTGGCAGAGTCAAATTTGACTTTGACTTACAATGCATACATAGTATACTTTGAAGCCACATCCCTTAAGGCATTCTCTCTACACATTTGCTTTTCCGCTTGTCAACTGTGAGTCATATTTTCACTCATGTGCGGAGAGGTCACTTGGAAATGGGCCTGCTGATGAGTCAACATGTTGTCGGGTATGCTGACAACACCTGTGCGCTGATGTACATAAACAGACAGCGAGCTCTCTTTGACCCACACTCCACTGAGCTGGATCAGCGAATGTTTTCTGTCACTCAAGCCCACACGTGTCCCAGGAGGAGTGATGAATGTAGTCACACACCTCCTCTCGGCGGGAAATACCCAGGACAGTAGAGGCTCCTGGTCCTGTTTCTGGCATAGCTAGTGAAAGTTCTGCAAGGCAGCTGTAAGTGTGCTCACCCTGAAAGACAATGTGCAACCCCTGCTGTTCTTTTAATTACAAAACAGGGATGCACATCACAGTAGATGAGGATACATTAGGATTAATCATGATTGATTCATCATTATGAGCAGTCTGGATTGGCTCTAAATGTAATACTTTGTTACGGGAGAAAACCTAGCATGAATTGGGAATCTAAGCCTGCTCATCTGAGCTGAAGGTAAACATCCTATCCTTCACCCTGAAAACAACAAGTTTCATTTTCCACCAGACTTTAATCTGTTGTTCCTCTATTAATCGATTAGTTGTTTGGTCTATAAAATGTCAGAAAATGGTCTCCCCCAGGAACAAGATGACTGACAAGAAATGTCTTGTTTTGTCCACAACTCAAAGATACTAAGTTTATTGTGAAAGAGGAGTGAAGAAACTAGAAAATATTCACATTTAAGAAGTTGAGAACTTGATGGAAATGATTATCAAAATAGTTAGCGATTAATTTAATAGTTGACAGCTAATTGATTAATCTTTGCAGTTCTATTTCGCTCATGTCCTTGAAGCATTTTCTCCTTTTTTACTTTTATGCAAAAAAAAAAAGGCTGTCTTGAACCATGGCTTTATTTTCAACCCCTCAGGACAACTTCATTCTCACATTGTTGTGTTACATGAATGTCAGATCACCAGGGCTCTTGTGAACTGTTAAGCAATTAATATAACGCATACACTACAGTTGAAACGATTAGTCGATTAATCGATTAGTGGATCGACAGAAAATCTGCAACTATTCATACAGTATCAATGAGAAATCGTGTCACTGTTAGCCACATAAAACAAACAATTTGAGAAATGCTAATAATTTCTGACATTTTATGGACAAAACAATTTATCGAGAAAATCTAATAGTTCTCGATAATGACAATCGTTGCAGCCCTACACTGCATGGGACTACTTCTTAGCATATTTTAACAGTGGTGGAAGTATTCAGATCCTTTACTTAAGTAAAGGTACCAATACATATATAAAATACTCTATAAGCAAAAGTCTTGCATTCAAAATATTACTTGAGAAGTTTTAGTATTTTTTGTATGATGTATCAGCTAAATGTACTTAATGTATCAAAATTTAAAATACTTTTGACTGAAATATTGTTATATATGGTATAATTCGATTGTTAATACTGATGCAACTATGTGTAGGTACCATTTTACTGTTGCAACTGGTTGAGGTGGAGCTAGTTTTACAGTTCAGTAGGTCAGGCCACTGGTTCCCAATGTAGGGGTTGGGCTGGGATGATTTGTTGGTTTACAAAAGTTCTGCTACATATATTTGTCTTTTGGACTTTTTTGTAAAACATTGGAGTTTTTCTTTGTGCATTTAACAGATAGGCCTTTTTAAATGGAACTGCTAACAACTCAAAGACATGTCCCTGCTTCTTTGTAAGTGGTCAAAAGCCCCTAATAGAAGCCACTCATTTAATTATTAACAAGATTATTTTCATGTAAAATGTGAATCTAAAAACAGCTGACAGATATATGTAGGGCAGTAAAAAGTACAATATTGTGCTCTGAATGTAGTGGATTAAAATTAGGTAAAAGCAAAAACAATTAAATACTACATATTAAGTACAAGTGCATCAAAATTATACCTAAGTACAGTACTTGAGTAAATGTACTTAGGTACTTTCCACCACTGCATTACTTCAAACATTAGATATGTTTGTCTCATAAAACCGTGACTGCTTTTGGCCCCCTGTTACATAATATATGCTGTGACTGTTTGAATACAAGTATGCCCTAACATACCCAAATCACTAAACATGACCTTTGAGTCAGTAGCTTTCCGAGTTCTCATTGTCTCTGTTTACCCCTGTGGAGCATTAGAGACTACATGAGCACACTACGTATCCTCGTGATACAAACAGGCTTCTTGCTCATGTAAACAACTCTGTGTGCTTTGCTAATCTCCCCAGATGTAGACACTGCTGTCATAGTGTCAGTGTACTTCTCCAAGGCTTATGAAGGGGGAAAAAGTTGGCTTACCTAGTAATGATTGCTCACTCTTATGTGGCTTGGACACAGACCATTAATATTAAAAGGGGCACTCCAGTGATTTTACACATGAAGTGGAGACTACATAGCCTGTGAACATACTTGTATGTCTTCTGTGGCTCTGGAGGGAGTTTTCTGAAATTTAGGGTTAGAATTACCCTGATGATGTCAGCTTGGGCTTCATAGTACAAATAGAAGTTGTGGGGTTCAAAAGAAGGGTGCATCTAGGAAGCACGTAAGGTCTTATGAACCCTAACCCTATCCGGTTGCATTGTAAGAAATGTAGGATCCAGTATTTTGGAGCTTGAGCTATACTTATGACTAAAAGTCAGGAATTTCTCAACTTCTGCTGTTTCGATTTTGTCTTATTTTTTAATCTGTTTGAGTTCCCCAACTTCTATTTTAAGTGCAACACAAAATATCTCAAGTATCCCTTTATTTTATCCCCTGTGGCAGGGGTAAAAAGGTTTGAAAGGTAAAAAAAATAAAAATAAATCTGGGTTCCAGTATCTGGTATTAAACATTCCAAGGAAAGAGAATATTGAAGACTTTCAATATTAGGTCTTAGATATTAGAATAGATATTAATTTTCCAAACTTAAACTCCTTCAAGACACAAATCTGAACATGGCAGGTGTGTGTTTGTAGTCTCTGTGATGTACTTTATTTTAGAGCTGCAACGATTAATCGATTAGTTGTCAACTTTAAATTAATCGGCAACTATTTTAATAATCGATTAGTCGGTTTGGGTAATTTTTTTTAAGACAAATGTAAAAATGATTTGATTCCAGCTCCTTAAATGTGAATAATTTGTAGTTTCTTCTCTCCTCTGTGACAGTAAACTGAATATCTTTGAGTTGTGGACAAAACAAGACATTTGAGGACATCATCTTGGGCTTTTGGGAAACACTGATCCACATTTTTCACCATTTTCTGACATTTTATAGACCAAACAACTAATCGAATAATTGAGAAAATAATCAACAGATTAATCGACTATGAAAATAATCGTTCCTGGCAGCCCTACTCTATTTTACTTTTTGAAGAAAGGTATGTGTTACTTAGGCGACAATGTTTGTGCATGTTTGTTGAGGCATGCTGTATTCACTTCTTATGCCAACGTAGTGCAACTTTAACAACAGTGGCAGAATGTGTGTGTGTGTGTGTGTGTGTGTGTGTACACATTATGCAGACACAGATGTGCTGTCAGGACGATGAGAGGGGAGCAGTTGGCAGAATACGCATGGGGATGTAGTGCATCTCTGCTATTAGATGACACTGAGTCAAGTCAGTGTTAGGATTATGCACAGTTTTGTTCTTTTGCATGTTGCTAAAAGCCTTGTTGCCGCACTCAACTATTAGAATCAAATAACAGCTTTAGAATTTCACATTAGATGCAAGCATACATGGAAAGAAAAATCATTTTAAAGAGCAACTTAGCGCTAAATCCAGACACAGTTTTGATACTCACACAGCTGCATAAAAACATACAGATACGCAAAGAAGCAGGCACATGAATAGACTTTACCAAAGTAGATTACCTGTATAGTCACTGTGTCACACTATCTTCTGATCCTGGAACAATTTTATAGTGTTCATTACAACAAAGGTAATTTTCCTTTTTCCTGCCCTGGGACCTTCTGCCCCCAAACTATTGGGCGACAGAAGTCATAATCACAGTGAGTCGTGTACTGTAACTCACTTGTTTATGTCTATACAAGCCGTAAGGGCTCGTGTTTCACTCTAACGACCCGAGGCAACTTTCTTATTGGCTGAAATTGAAAGTAGTAACAGTGACTTCCGTCCCCCTCGAGTCTCTATCTTCACGTATTGGTGCGAATGACATGCAGCAAAGGGCTGCAGGTCGGAGTCGAACCTGGGCCCACTGCGTCGAGGAGTAAACCTCTATATATGGACGCCAGCTCTACCAACTGAGTTTAAGCAAAATGATATGCTGGTGTAGCCAGACCATAATCCAGTGCTGTGGAGATACAGTAGGTCTGGCTATGCAAGACTTTTATTAAATCAATCACACAGTAGAAGGTTTGAGATGTCATCATTAATCATAAGAAATTAAGAGTAAAAAAAGTTAAGATTACATGTACTATTGGTTTTACTGGCAAATACAGGTGTGTGTGTGTTGATCGTAGTAAGACAGAACAAATCTGTGACTCCTTCCAACTTCTGTCAGTTCACAGTACTGCATAACAATAAATGTTATAATCTCATTGAAATGTACCTCCCAGTTCTAAATGTCCACAACTTCAACAACTTCTCAGTAGAAAACCATGACTGCACAGTTCAAATTCCAAAGCATTTCATCCAGATAACCACAATAATATAATGAAGGCACACTGACTTCTAGAGCACAAACGCTTAGAAAATATGACTTTGGGGCTAATAGTCCAAAGTTGCAATATTTGTATGGTAATAAGGTGGCATAAGTCCACCGGAGCGGTTTTTTGTTTTATATTCTAGGAATCTCTAATGCAGCTGCAGTAAAACACAACTGTTATAGTTTTTGCTGGGAGCTTTCATTACACTGGATCAGAATTTATTGTGCGTTGGGATGAGGATTTTGAGGTTAGAGCCAGCTCTGCTAAGTGAAACATTAGTTTTAGTGCCCCTGACACCAAGGATGGGGGTTTTGATTGCAGCCATATTGAACAAGCGGTCTATTGAAGTTGTGCCTAAATGTGTTTTTTTCTCAAGCACATACAGCCGTCACTCTTATCCTCCCTTCTCCCTTTATTTCTCTCTCTCTCATTTCTCTGTTTTGCATCTGTGGGGACAAGTAATGAACGGCGTCCCTGCCCTGATTGGATGATGTATGATGTTATTAAGTCGGATGAAAGCGTACATAACTCAAAGAACAGGAAATAGAAAAGGGGAGAAAGAGGAAGAAAGTGCAGGAGTAGAGAGAGATACTGAAATGTTTTGACAAGCCGCTTTGAAAGAGAGAAAGGATAGGGGAGTGCTGCAGATGCTTGCATGTAACAATGGGAGTAGGTCACAGTTTCACTGATGCCTCAACCGTGGCACACTTCCTCTGGGAAATAGTCCTACAGATCTCCTCCCTGCATCCTCTGCCAGTCTCTGGCTCCCTTTGCCAGTCTGAAGAAGACATGCAGATTGCGCAGTGCCCTCGGCCCCTCCTTGAGGAATGTGAGTAAGGGCATGGGCAAAGTTTAGCAGGGGGGTGGGGGAGCGGAGGGGGGGGGACTCCCAGATGGCCTTCAGTCCTCCAGAGGCTCTGCCATAAACTGCTCTTTCATCTCCCTTATTAAAGCTGTATTGAAGACACTCTTTAGTTCACTGACCAGACTATGTGACTGAGCTTTAAGATAAGTCGAGGGATCTACAGGCTTCTCCTTGTCCTTCCTGTTGGAGGAGCCTGGCCGAGGCAGCGATGTGCTGAGCTCAGGGGACAACTTAGATTTCCTCAACACGGAGAGTGCTTCGTGGAATTGAGGGAGGGGGTGCTCTAGTGATGTCTGAGAGCTGCTGCAAAGATTCTGTCTGTCAGTCTGTCTGTTTCTTTAATGAACGCAAAGTAGGCTGCAGGGACTCCACTCATAAAACATTCAATCGCTCTATTCACACTGCATCCTCTCCTCCTCCACCCAGCCCCATTGATTATATATTTTTTATTTAGCGGTAGACAGATGAACACTCACTTGATGGACCCAGTTCTTGCTAAAAATACCACTGGTTGCAAGCCAGTGGACCGACAGCTTAGCTTAAGTTATACATGCATTTTTTTCATCGGGTGAATTAGTAGCTATTACAGATTTTCAGATTAATTTATGTAATGCATTCCCAGTGTTAGGTGAATTAGTCCAAAAGGGTACCTTTGGGCAATTCACTAATTAACTAAGAAATTGTTATTGAATACTGATAGCTTAAACTCTTTTTGTTGTGCTGAATATTTTAACATTTTCTCTCCTCTAGAGAAAAATCTCTAACTTATACACATCATAAGCATAAATAGCTGAATTCTTTGCTTTTGTAGTACTGTGAGGTGTTTAATACGGAAGCGTATTGCATTCATCATAGAAAATCTTTTTTAGACACCTTATTTCGTAATTACAAGAAAATATCTCATAATTACGAGATCCTGATCTCGTAATTATGAGAAAAGATCTCGTAATTATGAGATAATTTTAAACACCTGGAAGGCGTCATATCTAGGGGACATTCTAAAACGCTTAACGTGAAAAAGCTTAACGTGGTTTAATGTACCTAAACAACGATCAATCGTCTCCAAAACCCTCTCCTATATTGCTCATCATAACCACTTAAAACTGTCAAAAAATCTAACCCAAAGTCCAAATATTATGGCCGTTATCTGACACTAAGCGTTGCTGCTCTATTAAGGGTATTGTAAGGAAAAAACTTAACGTGAAAAAACTTAACGTGAAAAAACTTAACGTGAAAAAACTTAACGTGGTTTAATGTACAAACAACAATCAATCATCATATAGGAGAGGATTTTGGTGATTATTGATCGTTGTTTAGGTACATTAAACCACGTTAAGCTTTTTCACATTCATTTTTTTCCTTACAATGGAGCAGCAACGCTTTAGGGTCAGATAAAGGCCATAATATTTGGACTTTGGGTTAGAGTTTTTGACAGTTTTAAGTGGTTATGATGAGCAATGTAGGAGAGGAGTTTGGTGATGATTGACCGTTGTTTAGGTACATTAACCATGTTAAGCTTTTTCACGGTAGGACTTATAAAGCCAATGAGAACCGTGTAGAGTCAACCCCCAGCCGCTCCGCTGCCCTGCTGTGAAGCAGAAACGCTTTATGTCAGATAATGTCCATACTAATTGGACTTTGGGTTTGAGTTTTTGACAGTTTTCAGTGGTTATGAGGAGCAATATGAGAAAGAAATTAGGTAATCATTGATCATTGTTTAGGTACATTAAACCACATTAAGCTTTTTCCTCGCCATAGGGCCAATGAAGAAAACATTAACGAAAAATTACGAGATCAGGATCTCGTAATTATGAGATATTTTCTCGTAATTATGAGATATTTTCTCGTAATTATGAGATAAGGTGTCTACATTTTTTTTTTCTATGGTGAATGCAATACGCTTCCGTAGTTTAAAGGTTGGATTAGTCTTCTTCTATTATGGAAATGATGTCAGACATCAATCATCATCTGTTCTGTCAGGAATCTTCCCCTCTGGTAAAACTCCCTGAAGACGTTACATTGGTGCCCATTCGGCCTTTCACATAACTTTGAT